>NC_080183.1:17643642-17686142 GCF_950295315.1 Erinaceus europaeus
TAGGGCTGGGCAGTGACATACCAGGTTAAATGCACATATTACCATGTGCAAGGTCCTGGGTGCAAGCCCCCACTCCAGACCTGCAGAAGGGATATGGTCTGTAAAAAGGTCTGCAGGTAGCTATCATTCTCTCTCCTTCTTTATCTTCCCCTCCTCTCTCATTTTCTCTCTGACCTATCAAATAAAATAGAAAGTAAAAAATAAGTAAATTTTAGTCAGTTTTAGATATTAGCTAGTAACTGCAATGTAGTGAGGTTTTTCACTCAGTGGGATATATACAAGAACTTGGGTATCACATTTTCATGAATAATTTCCATCTACTTATTCATTCTACAAATGATTTCTAAGCACTCAGGCAGTACACAATACACCTCAGATCTGAGCCCTTACTATTCTCATAAGTTTCATAAATGACCTGTTCATGGGGTAGGGATTTGCTATGTAAATTAACTCCCCATCATAATTCAACTAACAGAGCAACAACTGCAGGTGATAAGCAGGTCCTAGACACTGAGGGTTCAGATATGACATTGCATCCTTCTTAAAATATGTGTCCAATTTATTGACTTTGTGATCCAAGTGGCAGTTTTAATGGGATTCTCTGTGGATTTTTTCTCTAGCTTCCTTGCTCAGAGCAGTAGTGCCTGATGTGTATACAGCAATATTTACATTTCAAGTCTTTTACAAACGTTGACCCTTTCAGATCAGTACCACACCCTCTCCCTACCACTACCCCTGGCCTGCACACTCATCACCATAGCAACGTGCCTAAAACAAGGAGATTTCTCAGATTTCAGATTCACAGGAGTCTACAAAAACCCAGCTGGCACTAAGCATGAACATTCATTCCCCAGCCCCCACCTCCCCAAACTCAATCCACTTGCCTTTCACTGACTTCACAGGCATTCAGTCTGATTTGCAAGCAGAGGACAGAGACACAATGCTGGCATTGTTTAAGTAACATAATCCCATGGGGGCAGGCAGGAAGGTAAGGCAGTTTTCTTTTCAACACTCTGTTGTGCGCTCAGAGGAGTCTGGGAGGGGGACATAGAGCGGGTGACCGAGTGGCTTACCTAAAGCAGCTAGTGCCAGGGTTCTGAGAGACTGATATTGATTGATCCCCTTGTCCAGGATTATTCAACTCATTCGACTTGAAGAAGCAGCATTTTTTGTCTCTTTCTAAATTTATTTACTTAGTCAAGCATTCCTGGTAAGTGATTTGGATACACAGGGAAATACATCAGAGGGATATTTCACACAGGAAGGGAATTCTAATGCAAAGCTTTTGCCCTGGGGACCTGATTAACACTGAGGAAGGTGACATGCACAGACAGCTAAGCAAACCTTTTGCACTGAATGGAAATGATTCCCCACAGCTTCCGTAGTTTCCAAAAACCAGTATGAATGAAACATACCAAGCAAGGAGAAATATTTCTGGGACTAGGTATGTTTTTGCACCAGAGAGGCTTCCATTGACCACACAACTCAGATAATGGTGGCATGTATAGAATTCAAACAAAACTGCTGACCCTGAGATTGGGTGCTAATAATGATCTTGGATCACCCCAGTTCATTTCTCAGTTTCAAAAACTTACCACACTGCTTAGTGATGGAAACTCACTGCGTGTGGCCTTATTCATTCCTGACTATCATCTTGTCTTTAGCACTTGGTCTTAAATTTGTCATTTTCCTCTGTTATTTCTCCATTAATCTAAGTCCTCTAGGAAAGCTAGATGTTTTTATTTAAATAAAGCTAAGCAGTTGTTTAGACTATACTCAACATTTTTATTCAGTCTGAACATCAAATTTTACATGTGGAATAGTTTTACTTAATTGTAAAAAATGGCTGAAAGCTGATGGTTGTGGAACAGATGTGAGCAATCGCACTTCACACCCGCAAATCACTTTGATACATTGGAATCACCTGGTTTGGGGGGGCTTCGTCATATTTAGGAAAAAACTTTTGAGAAATGGCATTTTGTTGATAGTCTAGAGAAGTCATAAAACCAATGGGCCTCTCTCTTCTTTATCTTTTTCTGGAAATAGGCGAAAGATGAAGTAGAAATTAGAATAAACCATAAGAGTAAACAAACGTAATTACTATTCGTTGACTGAATGAATGTAAGTTTCAAAATGTCTCATGAAAACTGGAGATTTCTCATAACTAAATTAATCTCCAGCTTCTAGCTAAATCTGTTGAGGCCTTTGAAATATACAATTCTTTTTTTTTTTTTTAAGTTTCTGTATTTAAATTTAGGTAGAGACAGAGCGATACTGAGAAGGATGTGACAAACTGCGAGGGAAGTGAGAGAGAGAGGAGACAGAGATGCCCATAGCACTGCTTCATAACTGCTCAGCATCCCCCTGGCAGGTAGGGACTAGGTGTTTGAACCCGGGTCCTTATGCACAGTAACATGTGTACTCAACCAGGCACTTACCGTCTGGTCCCCCTAAAAAGATGATTTCTAGAGAAGTAGCATTTCCCTAACAAAATAGATATAATCATCAACACGAGGAATTGTCTAACTAGGGCCGGGTTGTGGTGCACCTGTTTGATCACATGCATCACCGTGCACAAGACCTGGGTTCAAACCCCCAGTCCCCACCTGCAGGGGGAAGCCTTTCAAGTGCTGAAGCAGGGCTGCAGGTGTCTCTGCCTCCCTCCCTTTCTGTCTCCATCTTCCTCTCAATTACTGGCTGTCTCTATCAAATAAATAAAGATAATAAAAAAAAAAAGAATTGTCTAACTGTTCTCATCTCTCCCTTTCCTAGAAACTAAATCGATTTTGATGGCAAAATTATATTTAGTGAGTACTTGCTTTTATTTTATTTTATTTTATTTTTAGTATTGGACAGAGACAGAGAAACATTGAAATAGGAGCGGGAGATAGAGAGGGAGAGAGACAGAGAGATATTTGCAGCCCTGCTTCACCACTCGCGAAGCTTTCCCCCTGCAAATAGGAAACAGGGGCTTGAACCTGGGCCCTTGCACATTGTAATGTGAGAGCTTAACCAGGTGTGCCACTGCTTGGACCCTCCGAATATTTGCTTTAACCATGCAGAACTAAAACTTTAAACAATACAATCAGTATGAAGCCACCTACCTCACATGAAAATAGCCAGAGTGTTTGAATGGCTAAGTTCTTAATGTTATGGGTTAGGATTTAAATTGAATTAGTTTATCAACCTTGATTATTACCCACCAAAGAAATCAGTGTTTGGTGGAGGGTAGACAGCATAATGGTTCTGCAAAGAGACTCTCTTGCTTGAGGCTCCTAAACCCTAGGTTCAATTCCCAGCACCACCATAAGCCAGAGCTGAGCAGTGCTCTGGTAAAAAAAAAAAAGAAAAGAAAAGAAATCAGTGTTCATTTAATAGTTCAGATTTATCTGTTTATATGTCTCTACATAATCCCTTTCCAATTACTCTTCAGGGACCATTCACTTATACAGTAAACTCACAGTGTATTATCCTCACTGCTTTGGGTCTAACAAAAACAAAATAAAGAAATGGGGGTTCACTCATAAAGTTGTCAAAGTCCGGTGACAATCAACTAAATTCACCTTTGAGATGTAAAATGTGGGAATGCATTTTTTTTTTTTAACTAGAGCACTGCTCATCTCCGGCTCATAGAGGATAGAGCTTTAGAACCTGGGGCTGTTGGAGCCTCAAGCATGAGGGTCTCTTTGCGTAACCAGTATGCTATCGACCCCACCCTGGGAGTGGCTTTGCAACATTAGTCAGCTGATAAAATCCACCTGCCATTTCTGTACTCTGCTTCACTGCCCTTAGATTATTTCTCCAAAATACACAGGACATCAAAACAGACGTATTTTAGGATTAATTTGTATTCAATTACCTGAGGTTTTTTGTATTTATAGTTACAGAATTCTCAAAACATTCTTTTAAAAAATTCTTTTTAAGTCTTTTACATCTGAGAAACGGGCATGGCAGTAATTAGCAGCTGAATTGCCTCCTCCAGTCATTCACCAAGGATGCAGTTTTCTCTGGTTGTCAGTTAGCTGGGGGGGGGGGGGGGGGTTACTTCTATTTTGGCCTCTGAACAAAGCTCCAGGGATAGCACTTCCAGAGGGTAGACAGTAAGAGATAGGAGAGATGAAACTCACCCGTCCGTCAGTAAGACTGCTCAACAAACAACTTTCCTAACGTCTGGGCGGGAGGAGAGGTCTAAGCTGATGGCAGTAACCGGAGATCACGAAACCAATGCATTTGCCAGAGTTCTTGGATGTCCTTTTGCTCCCCAGATCTTCATTCCTCCATTTGCATGAGGGTTATTGTTTCTCTGCGCCTCTTTCTAATCACATCATGCCCCTTACCCCATGTGGGTGAAATTTAATGTCCTGTTAAAACAAAACCACTCCCTTCTTTAGGCTCTCCAGGTGCAACTGGCGTCTTAATCATTATCGATTTGAGACGCCGCAATGAAGTATTTGATATTTGCAAGTATGGCACAAGGTTATGAGAAGCTCACCAAGTCAATGGAGTTTTGATTTGCTGGGCTATTGTGAAAACTGCAGCAGAACACTTAAGACAATAGTAATTTTCCAGTAAAGGATAAGGAAAACTACTATCTCCAGTCCACAGATAGAAACAAGTCAGTGCTCTAATCAGTCTCCAGCGAGCTTGAAGAGTTAGTAGTTTGTATGTTTTTTTTTTTTTTTCTAAAGAAGTGGATTTTGACTTAAATTTAGAAAGAATCCCCGTATGGAAATTCACGGATGAGAAATAAAATCATGTGTAGAATGTCATCAGCTGAGGGACTGATCAAGGAATGGTAAAATAGGAGTAAATACAGCTAAACTAACTTATGAATGTTTTGATATTACTGTCCAGAACTTTATACTGAAGATCTCAAAGACATTTAAAAACACACGAGTAAAAGAAGAGTAGAAGTTAGAAAGCAAAACTTTTCAGATAGGAATGTAAATAAATAGGAGGAGGCTTTATTCATTAGACAAAGCTGTAATGCGTCTAAATATCACAGGAAAACTGCCATTCCTGGAGTTAGGTATATGATCAGCCATGCCAATGTTTGAAATTCTTTCATTGACTTATACACTAAAACAATACATTCACATACAATTAATTTTCTCAGTTTAACAAGTTATTTTTTTCATTAACCCACTGAATAGCAAATTGTTCCACTATTTCACTTTAACCCATGTTAGTTTTTAAACTACTGGAGCAAACATATGTTTTTACATTCTCAATAATTATAATATTTTAAAAATTAAAATGATAATACAAAGGTCAGTTGAGTTTTTTAAATTGATAATCATCAGTTTAGACATAACAATAGGTGGTAGAAAGACAAACATAAGATGAGACATCTTTCAACAAAAATCTACCAGAAAAGACAGACAAAAATAAGGGATTGGAAAGGAAAGGACAGTGTGGACAACACGTGAAAATGCCCAGGATAGTAATGTCCGATCTGTAAAGTGAGATCTCCACTTCAAAAAAGAGATGTTACACCCAAGAAGGGGGTGGGGGCCACAGATGAGCCAACTTGTGACAGTCAAGGAGAGAGCATTTCCTAGAACTTATATTGGGGATAGATAGTAAATTTCTGAATTTACCATCAGAAAAAATTCTAAAAATGGGAGTCGGGCGGTAGCTCAGAGGGGTAAGCGCACGTGGCGCAAAGTGCAAGGACCGGCATGAGGATCCCGGTTCGAGCCCCCGAACCTGCAGGGGAGTCGCTTCACAGGCGGTGAAGCAGGTCTGCAGGTGTCCTTTTCTCCCCCTCTCTGTCCTCTGTCTTCCCCTCCTCTCTCCATTTCTCTCTGACCTTTCCAACAAGGACTACGACCATAACAAAATAAATAAATAAATAATTTAAAAAAAATTCTAAACATGACTCAATTCTGAAAAAATGAATACAGATTAGTGGCAGTCTTTTCTTTGAACTCTACAAATGGTCAGGTAGCAGGTTACGGATAGGCATGTTGAAGTGAAAATTCCATACCAAACTCACAAGAACTTCCTGATTTCAAATGCCAATGCAAGTAAGTGGTTGCTAAAGATTAAGCTTAATGTAATCATTAAGCAATTCCCCCTTCCCCCAGTTTTTAATAAAGAGATCGTGGGTTTTGGAAGAGAGACTGGACAGCTTTTCCTTTATTCCTCTGTTCTATACTTTGCCCCCTGTAAGGCCAGCATAAGTCCCGTGATCGTATTTGTACAGGCTACATATATGATGCCTATCACTCCAGGTGTAAGTAGGCACAGTAGAAACGATATAAGACTAATGTGAACAGATATTGACAACAGCCCCCCTGCCATCAGCCATGTTTTACACAGAAATTCACGCCATCATTCTTACATCCATCAACGTGAGACATGCATGATAGAGTTCTAACCTGGCGAAAAAGCATGCTAATTTTTCTTTAGTTTTTTTTCCTTTATCTTAATTATGATGACTTCATGATTCAGTTATTCTTGGGAGGGTGGGAGAAAGTATACAGATATATCTATTCACAGAGGGACATTTCTGTGTCCGTATATGTAAATAGATATAGACCTTGTATATATCGCAAGGACATTTTCTGTCTTTTCACCTCATCTGTGCCGCATGAATTTTTGGTGGTTCAATTTATTTTGGTTTTGGCTCATTCAGTATTTTGGTCATTATGGCTACTTTAACTCATTGCTACCCTTTGATGAGTAACTGTAATCACTTTTTAAATATTGAGAGATATAGAGGTATACTAATCAAATAAGGCAACAAAATCTTTTCTTGCCATCCTAGTCTCAGACCCTCCCCTTTAGCATGTCCCTCCTATGTTGATGCTCAAAACAAATTCCAATACAATCCAAGAAAGTTGTGTACAAAAGAATGAAATACTGTGTTTTCCTTACCTTCCTCCCTATAGTTTTTACTTTAATTTCCTTGATTCCCCGTCCTTTTTGTTTGTTTGTTTCTATTTCTCCTCATTATTTGCACAGGCCACTTGCCTTACTCTCCTGTTTATGATAATATCTATGGTTCATTAAAAAAGAGAAAAAGTTGAGTCAGGGAAACATTGAAAGAAGAGCATGCCAACATAGAGAAGCGCCCTGTCCATGGATTTCAGATGGCAGGAAAAGCATTTTGTTGCAGACAGAGACTATCTGTGGCATCTTTTACTCTGAAGTCGTTGAGGTCATCGTGCGGCATGCAGTGACACGTGTATAGCTGACCCGCTAACCGTGGCCTCCGGCGCCAGTGCATGGCTGTAGTGGCACCATCTTGTATCTCATCCAAATGACACGTCTGGCTAACCCAGCAAGTGCAGCGTTTGAGTTGTGGGGGTCACTTTGTTTTGTAGCTGTGATTTCATGGGCTCTCATTTTTTGTTACTGTTTCCATCGGACCGCTGCAGCCCCAAGCTGCTGTCACGGTGTCTCCGTCCGGTCTTGCTGTTGTGTTTGCTTCCCTTAGCCTCGTAGTCACGCATGTTGTCTCCCGTCTGGCTCACCTGTCTTGCCATCTTGTCTTGGAGTCCACTGTCTGGTGTTGCTCTGTGATTCTGTTCTCTGTTTGTAAGATGTGGATTGTAATCTCCCTTTATTTCTTACTGCCCTGTTGTTTCTACTTTGGACCTTACCTTTAGGGAACTTCACAAAGAAGCAAAACAAATTGTCAGTCGAATTTTAAAGCTGATAACTGTGGTTCATGTGGCAGTCCTAAGTTTCACTGTTTACCTGATGGAGAAAGCAAAACCTACCGTGGGAAATTATTAGAGATGAGATCCAAACAATCACCTGATCCAAACAATAAAAAACCCTTGTTGATTTATGTTTGCATAACTAAATGGGTGTATTTTCCAAGGGGTTTCCACATAAAAGTGAATTTCTAAACAACATTCCCATGAATTATCAATCCTCTAGTCAAACGATTTCGATTTCTTCAGAATTAGATAAGCAGAAATTTGGTTTTCCAGCGAATGCCAGTCAGGGAGTATCGCAACTGTTGCTGCAAGGAGCAGTTCCTGCCCCTGCATTGCTGTGAGATTCGGGGAAATCTCAATGTACTTTACTATACATTTCATGTATATTCATGTATCTTAATCTAAAATATGAATGTGTGTGACAAGGCATCTAAGAAAAGGAAAAAAGACTTTTAAACTCACTGGTTCTTCCTCATACATATTCCAAGGTAAGACTATCTTTTCATCTTTCTGAGTCTAAGTGATATATATTTTATTTGTTTTTTAACTCATGGAAGCATTAGAGAGCCAACACATTGATTCTTTCTATTCCCAAGTAATATGAGATACACAATAACATCAGAAATGAAGACAGAGTTTGGATTTTTTAAGATATCTAGAAGAAAAGGGCCCAGTTGATTATTCAGATACTGGAGTACACCTGTGATTAACCAGGAACTGTGCTGCATAACTTGGCAGTGTTTGGTTCATATCATGCCAATAGTGTGAAAATGAATCTCTGGAGGGACTTATTGATAAAGACGGAGCAGATGCCTATGAAATAGTTATGAAAGGACTTAATAAATCAAAGCCTTTTGAGATAGGCTTCAAAATTCACAAGCTGACAGTTTTAATCTGAAGAAGAGGAATTGTCTCAAAGCAACTTACAAAGAATAGTTCTAATCCGTGGGGTGAGTCAACATCAACAGTGTACAATGTTCCCGCCATGACTGATTCCTAGTCACAGGTAAGAGAGTAGTTAGCTCAGAACTGGGAAGAAATGGTCAGTCACGTAGGACCACATACTGTACTCCCACCTGGCAGGTATCAGAGAACACACTGATTGGAAAGTATAGATAACGGTAGAGCAGACTGAAATAACGAGAACGTGATGACATTTATTATTTTAATTCATGATTTCATTTACTTATCTGTTTATCAGCTTACAGGGGCCTCGGACTTAATGATTTCCTTTCTCCTAGCAGACAGTTTTTTTTTTTTCCCTATTCAAGATCAGACAGAGATGGAGAGGGAGGAAGAAAGCTTAGGAGAGACGGAGAGACAGCACAGCTCTGTGCCAACATTCACACCCTTTCCTTTGCGTTGTGTGTGGTGCTGGTACTTGGTGTCAGGGCCCAAACTCAGGCACTCATAAGATGATGTACACCGTGTCACGTGCATTCTCAGCCTCTGCTTTTGTTTTTGATTGTGACTGACTATATATCCTTGTGTATGTGTGTGTATGTCTAGGGCTTCACACACACGAGATTCCGCACCCCCTTTAAGATAGATACAAAGAGCACAGTACTGAATGATTTTTAGACCTTCACCAACGAATTTCCCATTGCTCCTCCATCTTTCTGTAAATATTCATTGAACATGTATGGTGAGGTATGTACGCAGGTCCTAAGAATTGTACCTTTTTATCTTCTTTAATCCTTCATTGCAATCTGGTGATGTCCTTGGTTTAAAGATAAGGAAACTGGGCAGGGTAGACAGCATAATGGTTCTGCAAAGAGACTCTCCTGCCTGAGGCCCCAAAGTCCCAGGTTCAATCCCCTGCACCACCATATATCAGAGCTAAGCAGTAGTCTGGTAAAAAAAAATAAAAATAAAAAGGTAAGGAAACCAAGGCATATGGAAACTAAGTCAAGCACTCAGTGGCACACAGAAAGGAAGTAGAATCAAAAGGGTTTGAACCCAAGCCTACTGGTCTCCAAACCCTCACACTCCCTGCTCACTATGTGGGTCTATCTTTCAGTTTAATCTTCTCCACTGGCCCATATATTTGATGTAACTATCTTCCTCCTAATGACCGTGAAACAGAGTTGGGGCAGGATGTATGGAATGGCTGAGAAGCACTTTTAAGGCTGAATACTGCATTTCTCAAAGTCTTCAAAACCTTCTTCCATAGAGGTTATGAAACCGTTCACTTACGATTTATCCAAACGATTGTCTTTGAAGTGATTTTCTTTGAGCTGGAATGATTCCGATATTCAGACTAACTCACATCACCTATGTGAAATTGAGCCCTGCTTCTGTCATCTGCATGATAAATTGTGTACTTGGACTTACAGTTCATGAGTCATTAGCAACTCTCTTTAGATTGTTGATCAGACAACAACCACCTCTAATTGGTGTTAGGATTCTAAGAATAGAGGCTCTGAGTGAGCTCTGATAAGTTATTTAGGGCCTTTAGAACACAGTGTTTTAGATAGCTCAGCTAATAGAGTAAAAAAAATAAAGTGAAAATGTACCTGAGAAGTTGCCTATTCTGTTTTTTAAATAAATTTACTTATTTAAAAAAAGGAGACATTAACAAAACCATAGGATAAGAGGGGTACAACTCCACACAGTTTCCACCACCAGAACTCCGTATCCCATCCCCTCCCCTGACAGCTTTCCTATTCTCTATCCCTCTGGGAGTATGGACCCAGGGTCATTGTGGGATGCAGAAGGTGGAAGGTCTGGCTTCTGTAATTGCTTCCCCGCTGAACATGGGTGTTGACAGGTGGATCCACACCCCCAGCCTGCCTCTCTCTTTCCCTAGTGGGGCAGGGCTCTGGGGAAGCGGGGCTCCAGGACACATTGGTGGGGTATATGTGAACATATGCTCTATCTCAGGGTCTATATCTGGTCTATATCTAGGTTTTGGGACATTGTTAGGAAGTGAACCACCTGGAATGGAATTAGAGATACCAAGAAAGGAAAGGTCTCACCGAGTGATGAAGCTGAAGGGTTGTCATTCTACACTTGAGGTCTCTAGACACAGTCTGAAGTGAAGCATGCTGAGGTGGCACTCGTTGTGTTGATTAGGTTGTGATCGGCAGATGCAGTATTATTTGATGTGAATTGAGAGAAGCATGCAGGAAAGTGAGCCCTGCCCTAAGGTTCCAGGACTGGGGGAAATATCGGCTCTATAGTGGAAATGTGAGGTTCCTGCTGTCTTAGGGTTCAAGAAGACAATAGATAGTTATTGTTATCATCACATTATTTGGTAGTTGGGTTAACTTTGAAAAGTCCCTTTGTTAGGATTTGCTGTATAATGCCCAATGTCACCATAATTTATGTCCTTTGACATTATTTGTATATAGCTGTGCCACTGGTTGCTTCTGTTCTCATTGGTCTAGGCTTTTGAGAGAGTCCACATATCAAAGACTCAGCCTATGTATTAAAAAGACTCAGTCTGTGCTTTAAAAAGTTCGAGACATACAATCCAATTTTCCCCTCTGGTATTAATTAAATAGTGATTTATATGACTACAATTTAATAGGAGTGTACATAAACACCATTCCCACCACCAAAAAGCTCTGTCCCATCCCACCCCCCCACCCCCACCCCCCCACCCTGTCGCCCTGGGAAGCCGAATGTCCACCCTCCTCCTCACCACAGGGTTTTTACTTTGGTGCCCTACTCCAGATTTAGTCAGATCCTGCTTTTAGTTTCCCTTTGAACCCACCTTCTCTGACCCATCTTGGAGGGAGCTAGAAGGAGTATGTTAAGTGAGCTGCGTCAGAAAGATAAAGATGAGTATGGGATGATCCCACTCAGCAACAGAAGTTGTATTTTCTACCAGAACTCCTTTCTGGCATTTGTGTGCTCTTGATATTTCTTAAATTCATACTTATTTGATGATCTTCTCTTTCATTTTCTCACTTCTTTGCATTGGGTATTTTAGTCTGTAGAGATATCAAAGTAGACAGACAAGAAGCTATTTGTGGCCCTTGAAAATTCTATGCAAGAGATATATATATGAAGAATAGTTATATCCCTGCTGCAAGGGGGAAGCTTCAGAAGTGGGGAAGCAAGGCTGCAGGTATCTCTTCCTCTCTCTGTCTCCCTCCTTCCCTCTCTCTCCACGTCTCTATAAAAGCAAAAAAATAAAGAATTTTTAAAAGTTAAAAGAAAAAGAATTATTAAGGACTAAAATTCACTGTGAGAAGAGATCATCTTGGGGCTGGATGGTGGCACACCTGGTTGAGGACACATCACAGTGCACAAGGACCCGGGTTCAAGTCCCTGGTCCCCACTTGCAGGGGGAAAGCTCTGTGCGTGGTGAGGCAGGGCTGCAGGTGTCTCTCTGTCTCTCTCCCTTCCTATCACTCCTTTCCCTCTTGAGTTCTGGCTGACTCTATTCAATATATATATAAAATATATATAAAGAGGGAGTCGGGCGGTAGCGCAGTGGGTTAAGCACAAGTGGCACAAAGCACAAGGTCTGGCATGAGGATCCCAGTTCGAGCCCCCGGCTCCCCACCTGCAGGGGAGTCGCTTCACAGTCGGTGAAGCAGGTCTGCAGGTGTCTGTCTTTCTCTCCCCCTCTCTCTCTTCCCTTCCTCTCTCCATTTCTCTCTGTTCTGTCCAACAACAATGACAGCAATAACAACAACAGTAATAACTATAACAACAATAAAAAACAAGGGCAACAAAAGGGAAAATAAATAAATAAATATTTTTTTAAAAAGAAAGGGAGAGAGAGAGAGACACCTATAACATTGCTTCACTGCTTATGAAGCTCTCCTTCTGCAGGTGGGATCCGAGGGCTTGTGCATGGTGATACGTGCACTTAACCAGGTGTGCCACCACCCTGCTCCTATTGACTGTCTTCACCAGAGTTGAAATACTGCTTTGTCAACTACTTAAATGTTCACCTAGAACACAGGGCACATACTTTTTGTTATTATTTATTTGATAGAATAGAGAAATTGAGAGGGGAGGGAAAGTAGAGAGGGAGAGAGAAAGAAAGATACCTGCAACACCTGTGAGGTGTCTCTGCTCGGGTGGGGATCTGGGCTTGAACCCAGGTCTTTGCACAGGCAAATGTGTGTGCCCCACACCAGGTGAGCTAGTCTATGTAGATATTCCTTGAACTCTCTACCAAGCACAGAAGATGCCAGGGGACATTAAACACCTCATTTTTCACCATTGTTTTACATGTGCCATTATTTCAGATATGAAACATGTCCCCCCCCCAAAAAAAAGAGAGTAAAATGGGGCTTCTCTCCACTCAGCTTGAACACTTTTATTTTTAAACCATTGTCCTCCCTGTGCAAACCCATCTTGTGTGGCCCCTACCTCAGAGGAGGCGTGGGCTGCATCCTCCCCCACATTCTGTTGAGACCTTTTGCCTGTAGCTAGCTGCCTTGAACTCCAGCCCACATACTGTGTGGCGTCCTTGTAATTCTCCCCAAGCCTCGGCTGTGGGTTATGGAGCTGACAAATGTCGAAATGACTGAGATATGAGATTGGTCACCTGCTGAGCCTCTCCTCTTTCCCTGCACTTTTTGATGTGTAGCTTTATAAGTTTTGTGGGGGATGGAGGGAAAAAAAACGATAGAGGCAGTGAAAAGGGACGACGCAGTGGAAGAAGGATGCTATATAGGACTTCTCCCTGCACTGATGGCAGACACATTTACTTATCTCTTTGCCCTGGACAAGCTGGAGGACAGGGATTATACAGCGGGGTGCAGGAAGGAGCATCCCATGTCCTGAGGTGAGTGATGTGTTCTGACACCTGGCAGCAGATCAGACAGGAGCAGGCTATGAAAACACAGGTTCCGAGCCGTGTTTAGAAATACTGCAAAGGTGGCATTGGTGACTTGAAGCTTTTGCTTTAGAAACTAAGCCTCAGCACCTCTACATCTTAAGCAGCTAGAAAATCCCTGGACTAGGAATACGAAAAGACTTTCATACAAATAGCTAGTAGAGCAGGCAGTTAGATGTCTCTGCATTTCCAGCCCCAGAGGGAGCATCAGATCAGAATGGGAGCTAGGCCGCCTGGGAGGCCTAGTAATGGCATCACGAGTCTCTCCATTAGCGGGGCTCCTGCTGGGGCTTTGTGCCTGAGGTCCCGAGGTTCAGAAAGAAGCAGGAAACAAAATGAAGGGCTGACACAGGGAACAAGCAGAATAGGACCTTGGAGAACTTTGGGGAGTAGGAAGCACAGGGGATGACTTTTTTTATTTCTTTATTGGGGGATTAATGGTTTATATTCAACAGTAAAGCACAATAGTTTGTACATGCGTAACATTTCCACAGAACAATTCAACCCCCACCAGGTCCTCCTCTGCCATCATGATCCAGGACCTGAACCCTCCCCACACCCACACACACCCCAGAGTCTTTGACTTTGGTGCAAGACACCAGCTCCAGTTCAGATTCTGCTGAGTGTTTTCCCTTCTGATCTTGTTTTACAATTTCTGTGTGAGATCATCCCATATTCATCCTTCTGTTTCTGACTTACCTCACTTCACATGGTTCCTTCAAGCTCCATCCAAGGTGAGGTGAAGAAGGTGAAGTCACCATTTTTTATAGCTGAGTAGTATTCCATTGTGTTTCTAGACCCCAACTTGCTCAGCCACTCACTCATCTGTTGTTAGACACCTGGGTTGCTTCCAGGTTTTGGCTACTTCCAGGTTATGAACACAGGTGTGCACAGATGTTTTTTGGGTAGTTGTGTTGGGTTCCTTAGGATCTATCCCCAGGAGAAGCATTGCAGGGTCATGGGGCAGGTCTATTTCTAGCCTTCTGAGAGTCTCCAGACTGTTCTCCACAGGGGCTGGACGTATTGACATTCCCACCAGCAGTGCAGGAGGGTCCTTTGTAGAGGTTGGCTTTTAAAACAGCTTAATTTGGAATTACTAGTTTTAAAAATTCCCTTAGGTTGGATGGAGGGCAGACAGCATAATGGTTATGCAAACAGACTCTCATGCCCCAGGCTCCAAAGTCCCAGGTTCAGTCTCCCGCACCACCATAAGCCAGAGCTGAGCAGTGCTCTGGCAAAAGAAAAAAAGAATTTCCTCAGGTCAAAGGGTTTGTGGACTCAGAGCACTACAAATGAGGTGGCAGAAACAGCAAGTTCAAGCCCACTTTCCTGTGATACAGACACGTTCAAGTGTGGCCGGTTATCTGGTTTACTTGTTTCTTTTTAATTTTTTTTTCCCCTTTTGTTGCCCTTGTTTTACTGTTGTTGTAGTTATTATTGTCTTTGTTGTTGGCTAGGACAGAGAAAAATGGAGAAAGGAGGGGAAGACAGAGAGGGGGAGAGAAAGACACCTGCAGACCTGCTTCACCGCCTGTGAAGTGACTCCCCTGCAGGTGGGGAGCCTGGGGCTCGAACCGGGATCCTTATGCGGGTCCTTGTGCTTTGTACCACGTGTGCTTAACCCGCTGAGCTACCGCCCAACTCCCTGCTTATTTGTTTCTTTGCCTGTTGTCATTCCTACTTTTCCTCATAAAGCCAAAGGGTGAAGTCTGTTCCCAAGAAGCGACTGGGAAATTCAGTAGAAGAGACGGGGTGAGTTTGACCTGACCGGTGACAGTGAGAGGACTCGGGGGAGTGCCTGCATGGAACAGAATTCAAATGAAATATCTTAAAGCCGTGAAAGTAAAGGCAGACTTTCTGAAAGCCAAATGTGGTGCCTCGGTGAGCCACACACATCTTGTCGTCCTATTCCTTTACGTTCCTCCTTCACCGATGTGCTCACAGGAAGACTGCTGATTAAGGAGTCGCTAGGTGACATTGACTATCAAATTAAATATAGCCACTAGTCTTTCAAGCTCTCCTAAACCAAAGGTCTTTGGCAGGGGGTGGTGGCAGGGGGATTGTGGCAGGCACTTTTTGTTGTTGTTGTTCTTTTATAGTAATTGTTAAAGTTTAAGTAACTCTAAGACTCTAAGCTTGAAAAACCTTTGAACTCTTTGTGATGATTTTGCTTTAGGTGACAAAACTAATGACTGCCTAGGTGAATTGATTTGCTCAAGGTCACTGAAATAGTTTCTATTAGAGTTGGATTGAATCCCTAAATTAATCCCCTAAGCCCATAATCTGTGGTGTGTTGCTGATATTGGGTGCCAAGTTTATTTGTTTTCTTTTAAACAGGTTTTTATTCTAAACTGAGATAGCATCCTGTATAGAATCTAGAGGATGAATGAAAAATGAATTTATTTATTTTTACTTGTTACTGTTGTCATGCAGGGTAGTTAGTTTACTGTTGACCTATTTAGTGGTCAAATCTTTATTTTATTTATTTTTTAACTATCTTTAATTTCTTGGATAGAGACAGCCAGAAATTGAGAGGAAGGGGGAGACAGAGAGGGAGAGAGGCAGAGAGCAGAGCTTCACCACTTGTGAAGCTTCCCGTCTGCAGGTGGGGGCTGGGGGCTTGAACCTGGGTCCTTGAGCACTGTAATGTGTGCCTCTGCCAGGTGCACCACCACTGGGCCCCCAGCAGTCAGATTTTTAAATTGTCTGTTTTGTTTGTGATTAGAAGAGCCAACTGAGAGATTACAGACAAAGAGTGAAACAGTTCATGGGAACTGGCCATAATTGACCATGGGAATCTGGCTGCTGTGGGGAAGGGTCAGTGACATTGCTTTCCTGTGTTGAGGACAGATGGCTGGACTCTCTAGAGCAAGAGTTCCTTGCATCCATGCAAAACCAGTGTCATGCTCTGCTGCAATGTTTCACTGGACCATGCCGAAATGGAAAAAGTAAGGCCGATAGTGTGTGTCCCCACAAAGATATCTTTACACAGAACTGTCCTCTATTTTGAGGTTCTATCCTGTGATCGGGGATGGTTATAAGCACTGGCTTTTACAAAAATGGTACCGATAATTTTGTGACTTTAAAGATTTACTTTTACATTAACTTCACTTTTATGACAGAGAAACAAAAGAGAGCGAGGAAGAGGAAGAGAGACAAGAGCAGCGCTTAAGTCTGGAATATGACAGTGCCAGGGGCTAATTTGGGGCTCTCAGGGCCAATAACTTCTTGCTTCATGAAATTTATCATCTAAATATGGAAAGTACTGCACTTCATTTAGCTTAATAAGGTGCCAAGTTTACCGAGAGTAGCAGAAATCCGAGACAGGTGTAAGGATTACACCGACAGACTTAACAGTGATTCTCTCTAGGTTGTTGGCAGTGGGTGATTTTTATTTTGTAATTTTTGCTTGAAAGTTTCAGTGGGGAGTATGTGTTGTATATCCTTTAGAGACTTTTTTTTTAATTGCCTCTAGGGTTATTGGTGGGGCTCAGAGCTGGCGCTACAATTCCACTGCTCCTGCCAGCCAATTTTTTCCTTTTTATTTTTATTTTTTACCAATTTCACTAGATAGGATAGAGAGAAATCGAGAGAGGACAGGGAGATAGAGAGGAGAGAGAAAGATAGACACCTGCCGCACCACTCATCAAGTTTCCCCTATACGTGGAGAGGATGGGCTTGAACCCGGGTCCTCGTGTCTGTTGGTATGTGACACCCAGCAACCCCCCCGCCTGCCCAGTACTGTTCTGTATTTCATAATCAGAGAGAAGGGATATGCATGCATGCTGTTTGCAATGTTGCAATGTGGAGGATCGTCTTGGGAGGCTATGGAGGGCTATCTTGTGAATGTTTAGCTACAGGAATTCTGCCAGGCCGGAGCTAGAAAAACTAGTGAATCCTGCCTTTTGCATAAGTTTGCATGGAATCCAGGTGGCCCTGGGAGGGAAAGTGCTGAAATCAAAGATGCTGATGACCATGACGCAGGGCTTTGTCTCGCTGAACAAGCACCAGCTCCCCAGGGCCACTTCTGCTCATCAGCTGACAAATGGCCCATGGACACACCAGGTGGCCACACAGCAGCAGCTGGTCTGGCGTGGGGTGTCCTGCACATGCCCCATTACCAGAGAGGGCACAGGCTGTGCGCCCAGGGCAGGAAAGCGGCCAGAATGGGACGCGGCCTCTCGCCGACACCTGGGAGCAGGACGGATTCTGTGAGCTCATCTCCAGGTGGTCACGGCCCGGCTCGCCCTCATCTGTGCCTCTGCTCCTTACAGAGCACACATGGATTTTTTTAAAAGGCAGTTGCAAATGAACAGTTAGAAACCTTAGCGTTCCACACCCCCCTCCTACCTCTTTGTCTTCCTTTTCTCCCTTGATAGGATGTCCGGGAAATTAAAGCAGCTGTAGATTAACTGAGACTCCCGTCCATGCAGGCAACATCTGTCCCAGCTACTGTGGAGACGGCGTGTGTCTGTGTGTGCTTCCTGCTCCTACTGTGGAGACGGCGTGTGTCTGTGTGTGCTTCCTGCTCCTACTGTGGAGACGGCGTGTGTCTGTGTGTGCTTCCTGCTCCTACTGTGGAGACGGCGTGTGTCTGTGTGTGCTTCCTGCTCCTACTGTGGAGACGGCGTGTGTCTGTGTGTGATTCCTGCTCCTACTGTGGAGACGGCGTGTGTCTGTGTGTGCTTCCTGCTCCTACTGTGGAGACGGCGTGTGTCTGTGTGTGCTTCCTGCTCCTACTGTGGAGACGGCGTGTGTCTGTGTGTGCTTCCTGCTCCTACTGTGGAGACGGCGTGTGTCTGTGTGTGCTTCCTGCTCCTACTGTGGAGACGGCGTGTGTCTGTGTGTGATTCCTGCTCCTACTGTGGAGACGGCGTGTGTCTGTGTGTGCTTCCTGCTCCTACTGTGGAGACGGCGTGTGTCTGTGTGTGCTTCCTGCTCCTACTGTGGAGACGGCGTGTGTCTGTGTGTGCTTCCTGCTCCTACTGTGGAGACGGCGTGTGTCTGTGTGTGCTTCCTGCTCCTACTGTGGAGACGGCGTGTGTCTGTGTGTGCTTCCTGCTCCTACTGTGGAGACGGTGTGTGTCTGTGTGTGATTCCTGTTCCTACTGTGGAGACGGTGTGTGTCTGTGTGTGCTTCCTGTTCCTACTGTGGAGACGGTGTGTGTCTGTGTGTGAGTCCTATTTTTATTGGATAGGACAGAGAGAAATGGAGAGAAAAGGAGGAGACAGAGAGGGAGAGAGTAAGACACCTGTAGACCTGCTTCACTGCTCCTGAATTGTCCCACCCCTGCAGGTGGGGAGCAGGGGCCTAAGCCCACCCTGCTCCCAATAATTATATTTTCAATGAGAAGAAGAATCTATTCCAGAATACCTGTCCCCAATACTAGTCTATTGCTGACAGCTTTCCTGGACTGCATTGAACGTAAAATATTCTTGCAATATTTTACGTTCAATAACTTGCAGTAGTAGTTCCTCTCTCTGTCACTGCCCATCTGCTTATAAAAATCCATCACTCCCGCTGCCCTGGATGTGTTATAAGATTCCTGCTAGTTGGCATGTAGATTTGTTCAATAATAAAGCTCACTTTATGAAGTCAGCAGCCAATGACCATTAAAGTCAATAGCAGCGGTCTAAATCAGTTATATGTTAATTATTTTATTGTCTACACAATGCTCAATATTTGGGTAGCCACAGACTTAGTTCTCATGAAAATATATAAACATATACTTTCAGCCCAAAGTGATAACAGACATCTCTGAATTTTTCCTTACTGGGAAGGATTATTACTGGGTATCTTCTTTTTTCTCTTTCCTCCTCTAGTGAAATTAAGTCAAGTTGTGTGCCAACATCATCCACTCGCCCAGCCTACCGTGGCCACAGAATCCAATGACATTTTTTTTTAATAGGACGGTGCCTACATATACCCTGCACTGCTTGCTGTGTTTCATCACAATACACTGCCTCTCCCAGCATACTGTGAATGAAAAAGATATGCTTGGAGGCTTCACATTCAGGCACTTCCTCCAAGCAGGGCCTGTTTATCTGTCTGCACACACTTGGACCATTTGAAAGACGAATGATAAGGTTCATTCATGCTGTAAAAATATGTTCAGAAGCATGGCCACGTCGGTCACAATGGCCTGCCACAGAAGGATGGAGAAGGCCATTGTTAACCACACAAATGAATGTCGTTTTGTTGTTGTTGTTGTTTTTGTTTTTTGTTTTTTGCCTCTGGTAGGATTTGTCCAGGGAAGTTGCATCTGTTAAAAATGAATGAAGCCCTAGGGAACACGATGGCTGTAGTACTTTAGATGTGGCTTTGTGAGACTGTAATTACCTCGCAAAGAATAGGAATGGGATACAGAACAGTATGCTATTCTATTTCTAGGAAGGAGAGGGCTCTGTGCTGATGAAGAACGTCTCACAGGGTTCCCTGAAGCCCAAAAGTAGAACATTCCTAGTAGGCATCATTTGGTGTGTCATATTTCGTACCTGAGCATACTAAGTCACATTGATTTACTTGGAAAACTTTTGAGAATCCCCCCTCCCCAAAACCAAAATCTAGCCTAGCAAAGCATAATACTCCACTTGTAGGTAGTAAGGAACAGCTGTGATCTAGCTGTGGAGCTGGATTTAGACTCAAGTAGAGAGCTTGGGAATCATGCTCCCTTGGCTGGAAATAATGAGCATGACACTTTTATCTTTCAGTTTCAGAAATCATGTCTGGAATCATACTCAGTGCACACAACCCTACAACCACTGCTTCCCCCCCCCCCCAAAAAAAAAGTACAGTTCTACATCATAAAAGCAGAAAGCAGGTGAGGACAGCTCCATATATGACTGCTTTTCTGTGTTAGCCTTTAAAAGTGGCTGATAGTATTCAAAAGGTACTTTAATATTTTATTTATTTATTTATTTATTCCTTTTTTGCTGTCCTCATTTTTATTGTTGTAGTTATTATTGTTGTCTTTGTTGGATAGGACGGAGAGAAATGGAGAGAGGAGGGGAGAGAAAGACAGACACCTGCAGACCTGCTTCACCACCTGTGAAGCAAACCCCCCTGCAGGTGGGGAGCCGGGGGCTCAAACCGGGATCCTTACACAGGTCCTTGTGCTTAGCGCCATGTGCACTTAACCCGCTGCGCTACCACCCGACTCCCCAAAAGCTACTTTTTTAACGGAGCTTACAAGTTAGGAGCACCCAGAACCTTAACCGGCATCACCGACCAGATACAGGCAAGGGAAGTCTTGGTTAACGTTTCCGTGGCCAAATTCAGCTGTCTTGCAACCAAGGTCAACCAGCCAACTTGCTCCTTTTCTGCAAACACTCAGTTTGTTGGAATTTGACCACATATGGACTTTTCCACCCTCTGATCTTAATGGACTGAGCTCCCTTGTCCATTTCCTCTCTTCTAATTTACCTACCCCCTCAAAGGAGACTTTACCAGCAGCCTCCTACTCTCAGTGTTCACATTGTCCTCAAGCTAGCGGGTGACGTGGGATGGGGTGAATGAGCTCACACAAATACCAAAGCGACACATGAGCTCCTAGGAGACTTCATTTCAGTAAGTGCTGGAATGGGGTCTTTAAGGGTACGTGGTCCCATCAAGACAGAAAGACTACTAAGGAACCTTAAGGAAAAACAAGAACGAGGGGAAAGTCTAGATACAATAGAAAACTGGGAGTGTTAAGAGCATTTTAAGAGAAAAAAACACTTGCTTTGTTCCTAGCTTTGTCATTTTGCTCAAAGGGACAGGGAATGAAGGCAGTGCTTCCTCTGAAGTATAACAGAACTGCAAACCTGCCACCACATTCTCCCTCTCCCTCTCCCTCTCTCCCTCTCCCTCTCTCCCTCTCCCCTCCCCTCCCATCCCCCTCCCTTTCTCCTTCTCCCTCTCCCTCTCCCTCTCCCTCTCCCTCTCTCTTTCTCTCATATAATTTTGTTGTTTCTGGAAAGCAAATGAGTAAGTGCCCCATCCCCACCCCCCTGAGAACTGGTTACATACTGGATTTCAATACAGAACTGAGTCCTGCTGTGGAGTTTCATGTTTGCAAGATGGATCAGAAAGCTTCTAGAAAACTCATGCATTTTTGAGGATTCAGGATTCATCCGCAATTACTTAGTTGCTAGGTGTTTATGAGCCTAGGATTGTGTCTAGATTTATTTTTATCTTATGTAGCAGGGATTTCTTTGTCCCTTTCCAGCTTTACGTAATATGTCTGGAGAGCTAAGTTATTTCTGATAAGCACAGCTCTGTCATTCTTGAAACACTGAGGATGGTTTTTCCTTGTTTGTACCTGCTACTCACTAGAGACTCAAAACTGATAATTCGGCTGCTGGCAAAAATTCCACTGCAACAGCTAGTAGAGTGTTTGGGAGAGATGCCAACAACAGCCAAATTGCATTAAGCACTTAAACTACTATTTAAGATCAGCACTGCTGTTGGGGACTTGAATCAGCAAGCAGATACAACTTCCAAGTTTCTCGCTAACTTTGCTCATTTTTTTCCCCCAAATCTTTTGCGTTTTTCCCCAAGTGTTTCTCTCAAATGCGCATACTTGTGTATGTGAAAATCTGGTTGTGCTTTGACACCTAACACAGTGCTTTAGCCTATTCTGGCCTTCATGTATATGTGATATTGTCGCAGACATAATTGAGTCTGTGTTCTTCATGGCTCAATAGAAACAGCATTGCAGACCAAGGCAGAAGGGGAAAAACAGATCTGAGAACAGGCTTGGCTTTGCTACTCAGCATTTTTATGAGTTTAAGCCAGTGCCCAAACTTCTCTGCTGCAGTTTCTTTGCCTTTAAACTAGTGGTTCAAAGCCAGAGCGATATTGTCTCTGTGAGACGCTGGGGAATTCTGCTGTGATTCTGGTCAACACATGGGAGAGGTGTGTGTAGCCACACCTGGAAGGATCCAGCCAGATAGTGACTGCTCTTGGCATCAAGGGGCAGGAGCCATTGTTCAGTGGTTAGGATAGCTCCCACAGCAGAGGGTTAACAAAATCCCACTAAGAATGGGGTAGAGAAATCTCACTTTAAAGGGAAATAATAGCAGCCAGCATAGAGCACAAGACACACATTTTGAAGTCAGTTTCTTATTGATTAATGGGAGAGAGAGAAACAGACAGACAGTCTAGAGCACTGGTTAGCTCTGGGTTATGGTGGCACTGTGGTTTGTACCTGGGATCCCAGAGCTCAGGAATGGAGTGAAAGCCCTTTCCTCACAGTTATGCTGACTCTCCAACCATGAAGTCACAGTTTGGAACTTTAACACTATATATGCCAGAGCTGAGTAGTGCTCTGGTGTCTTTCTCTCTCTCACACACACAGACACATTTACACATACTTTGAAAAAAATAAATATATAAAAGATATGTGAACGATAATATCTATGCCATCCTCCCCGGAATTATTATGGGATTCAAATATTTTTGAGAACAGAAAGTAGCCTCCCATGCCTGGCATTACTCACTTCTGGAGTTATATATGTGACCCTTACAGATGAATGCTGAGGAGAAGATGTATTTATTCTCCTACAATAAAAGTTATAAATGCGGGTGTGAGTTGACAGCATAATGGTTATGCAGAGAGACTCTAGTGTCTGAGGCTCTAAAGTCCCAGGTTTGATCCCCCGCACCACCATAAGCCAGAGCTGATCAGTGCTCTGGTAAAAATAAAATAAAAAGAGAGAGAAGAAAAAAAAAGTTATAAATGGAATCATCAGATTAAGCGTATTAAATACATCCACTAAATTGTGTGACATCATTTTATGGTTTTGAGTCAATTCTCGAGTCATAAAGAGAAACAATGAAAAAATGCTCACCTTAACAGAAGCCCAGCACCCAGTGACTAATATAGATAAGGGAAATTGGAATCCAGGCACCTAACAGACTTTTCTATTAGCGCAGTCATAATACATCTTTCCTAATAGAAGCAAGCAAAGAATTATGAGTTGTTGGGATCACAGTAATTAACATCCAACTCTATTAGATTTGCACCTGAGGTTGGGTTCATTTTTACCAGGGCTGATGAATATCAAACTTAACAATATCTGCCCACATTATATTAGAATCAAATATGTTCTACACTGAAGGGAGGTGTTCGACTAGACTCTTCATAATGGCCTTTTATATTAACTCAGATAACTGGAGATAGTAAAAAATGAGTTAAATTCCAGAGAGACAAATGGTGGCATCAGTAACAGTAGTGAGGAGAGAATGAATCCTTTTGGTGGCTTTTGTCATAGAGGAGCCTCATCAAATATCATGACTCTGGAATTTAAAGTCAGTTTTTAAAATATTTTTTTAATTGTTGTTGTTACTGATGTTGTCCTTGTTGGATAGGACAGAAAGAAATGGAGAGAGGAGGGGAAGACAAAAGACAGACACCTGCAGACCTGCTTCACTGCCTGTGAAGCGACTCCCCTGCAGATGGGGAGCTGGGGGCTCAAACCGGGATCCTTACGATGGTTCTTGCACTTAGCGCCACGTGCGCTTAACCCACTGTGCTACCCCCCAACTCCCATTTAAAGTCATTCTTACAGATGTATGTCTTGCCTTATTTTTACAATGCTGTGCTACTAAGCTTGTAGCTTAGAAACCATAGACAAAAAAAAAAAAATCTCGTGAATGTTTGCACAGAATTTTTATTTATATGGATATCTATATTGGGAACGGACATGTGATCTTTACCAGAAACTTACAAGTTTCAGGGTTCCGTCATGTGGTTTTCTTGATTAAATGAAGCACAGTTGCTAAAAATAAAACATTCAATGCTTTGCAGGTCTTTTTTAATAGCTGTCTCATAAGGTTACCGTATGTTGTGTGAAAAGTCAAAAGCTAAGTAGGATATCCGCCTAAAATAGCATAAAGAATACCCCAGGCTCAATTTCCCATAACCATACAGAAAGAGTATCAGAGAGCACACTAAGACAAACAAACAAACAAAAATACCATGGCATAGTCTGATTGAGGAGATGATATTAAAAGTGAGCAGATGGGAGTCAGGCAGTAGTGCAGCAGGTTAAGCACCGGTGGTGCAAAGCACAAGGACTGGGGTAAGGATCCTGGTTCGAGCCCCCGGCTTCCCTCCTGCAGGGGAATCGCTTCACAGGCGGTGAAGCAGGTCTGCAGGTGTCTGTCTTTCTCTCCCCCTCTCTGTCTTCCCCTCCTCTCTCCATTTCTCTCTGTCCTACCCAACAACAATGATATCAATAACAACAAGAATAATAACTACCACAATAAAACAAGGGCAACAAAAGGGAATAAATAATTTTTTTTAAAGTGAGCAGATGGCCACCACCACTTGTGTTTCAAAGCTGCCTTTAACGTTTTCCCCTTCAACAAAGGTCTGAGCCAGGATGGTATGTTCGGAATGCTGGTCCTGACACGTGCACAGTTACTAGATATGGTGAGCTCTGAGGCCCCAAGAGAAACCAGCAGGAAGCCGGCCCCAAGTGCTCTGACCTGGCTGGCACTGTGCTGGAAACATCTGCACATCTTGGGTGAATGCAGAGGCGGACGGCTTCTCTAGGCTTCCAGATGGCGGGGCAGGGAGCTGGTGGGCCTGGCAGAGCACACATGCCCCAGAGCACAGACTCCCAGGGCTCAAGCTCCTGGTCTCTGACTGTGGGAGAAGGGAAGCTTCACAGCAGCAAAGCAGTGCTTCCCATGACTCTCTCCCTCCCCCTCTTCCTCTCTACCTCTCCCTTTGCTCTCAGTGCTCTCCCCCCTCTATATATATCCAATAAATAAATAACTTTAGGGTAATGAATGTAGACTAGCAGTTTAGGGTTAAAATGTAGAATAAATTAACAGGATGTGAGGAGAGAAATATGCGCTGACCTCCAATCATTGGTTCATACAGTTAGAATCTCCTTTATAGTGAAGGATACAGTTGGGTTTTATATAAAAGTAAATCACATGAGGCAGAGAGATGAACAAATACTTGCTGCTTAGGAATCGAGGGGCATCATGAAGAAACGAAGCTGCCCAGAGTTATCTGACAACGACGTATTAGCAACCAGAACCTTGGCCATGTTCTGTTCAAACCGGACAGAATGTGCACACGCAGATTTCATATTTATTGTATAGTCCTTAAGGCTGGATACTGAACTTTTTTTTTTTTTGGTTTTGACTGTCACCAAGGTTTCAACACTCTAAAATGACTTTTTCAGATAGATAGATAGATAGAGAGAGAGAGAGAGAGAGAGGTCCCCACGGAGCGAGTGGAATTACCACAGTAATGTGAGGCGAGGGGTCTCACACCCAGCAGTGCAGCTCCTAGCCGAGTGAGCTGTTGTGCCAGCTCCGTGCACTGGATGTGGGTAGATGCTCTGTGACACACCTGGGTGTGTGCGTGTGGGTGTGTGTTTGCAACCATAAACCTGATTTTCATAGTAAAGATGCCTCTTAACTACAAAAATGCCTTGATGGTTTTGTAAACATGTAGAGGGAGAGATGTTTTCAAGACCTGGCAGGTTCTCTTGTAGCATGTTGTCAAATCCAGCCAGCTCCTGCGTAGGAGTCCGAGATGCTCACAGAAAAGAAACAGCAGGTCGGAATGCTCAGCAGCATGTGCGCAGGGAAACAGCAGTGCGGCAAAACCAGTGAGCATTCTGGTCATGATGACAGAGTAAACGAGCTTTGTGTAGCAAGCAGAAGCAAGATGCACTCCCTGAATAATTTATCTCCCTGTCTCTCTGTGACAGGACCATAAAGTGTCATGGTGCTAGTATAAGAGAAAGGTTTGCACAGCTGGCAAAGATAACCAAGTACATTTCTATCACCCTGATAATGTGTTTGTCCTTCCCCTCCTATTGCCTGAAGACAAGCATCAAAGTCTGGCAGTCTCAAATCTGAACATCCTTTTTATTTTATCTACAGCTTGTTATAACTGCAAGGGAAAGCCTGACTTTTCTCCTTTTTTTTTTTAATATAAGTTTTTAGTAAACATCCCACCATCAGTTTAGGAAAGGGAAAAAAGAGATATTCAGTGATTTTTTTTTTTTTCCAAGAAGACTTTTTAGGCCAATTGTGGAAGAGAAAGTTCAGTTTGCATCAGAACTGCTCAGTAGAACTCAGGGAAATCCCATCTGGCTTAGAGGAGAGGAAGAGAAAATAAAGCAGAAGAGAGAAGGCAGCGCTGAGATCCTTTGTGGACAGACTCAGCACCACATGCATGCGGGATTATGGAGAAATGCAGGAGGGAAAGACTGGAGGCTCTTTTGGGCAGGGGAGGGGATAAGGCTATTGAAGGCCTTTTTCTTTCACTCAAAAGTAATATCGTCAGCTGTTACTATGTGCTCAGCATTGCTCTGTAAGGACAGTGGAGAACAAGACACTCTCTGTTCTCCTGGAGCTTGGTGTCCACAGATGACTGGGTAAGAGTCACTGCTGTCCTGGGGGTTACGGTCAGTTACAGAGCAGGTAGGTGTTTTGCTAGGCGAGTCTTGGACTGAAAGAAAACAACACTTGAACATCTCTCTTGGATGTCTGCCGTACACACTGAGGACCCTTCAGCAAATAGGACCCACTCTCTCAGATGATCTTGTTTGCCACTTGGGTTACTTGAATATGACTTTGGGTTTCATAAGCATAATTCTAGGTGGTTTAGAAACCCGCGAGTTGTCTGAAACAAGATCAACTCTGACCAGTGCAATTCTATTTTATCTTATTTGATGTGTCCTGAAGTTATATTTTACATTTAGACAGGGCTGTTTGTTCATGGAAGGATGAAGTGATTGTGTCAAAAGCACCCCTTTTCGCCTCAAAGTATTTGATCTAAGCACACTTAGCACCAGGTGAGCAGGCACAGGTGAGCCAGAGCTACTGAGGAACAGCCCGTGTAGACGACAGTGCCGTGAAAGAGGAAGAAAATGAGCCGTGGCAAGTTTCTGAGCTGCCCGCAACATCATCTTGTCGCTTACACCAGAAGTCAGACCAGCTGTATTTACATTAGCTGAGAGCTGACTTACAGGATTGAAAAATGTGTCTATACCACATTCACACTGTGTTGGCTTCACTGGGAACTATGGCTTCCATGGGTTTAAAAACATACCTGTTTAGTGGCGAATTGATTATCAGACATTTTGGTACGTTCGTTGTTTGAGCCAGTGATTTCCTGAGTGTAAGTGTTCCACCTGGAAGAAATTTAAAACAGGCGATTTGGAAATAAGTAAGTGACTTAGTAGAAACCCTACAAGATGTAAACTGTAGATATCTCTTTCTGTCCAGGAGTGTGTCTCACTGGAATGTTCCTTCTTTAAGTAGTTGACTTGCACCATTAGTGTTGACACTTCATTGACAGAAACAGAAAGAGCCCACCTGAGCATTACTGAAACTTTGTTCTCAGAAGCTACCAGATGCCTTGTGAGACCACTTGAGTGTTTATGAGGTCTTCACACACAATCAAATTCAATGTCAAATATATATATACTTTAAAAAAAATTAAATAACAACAAGGGTTTATCTTTTCTATTATGACTAGAATAATGTTCCTCCTCCTAAAATTGCCCAGCTAACCTTTGTGAAGTTCCTAGAATAACAATGAACATTATTAAACCAGAGACTAAAAATCTTGGTACGGACTGACCCATGGGGACACATACTGGAATTGTTTTAACATAAAAATAATAAAAGGGGCGTCCCATTGGAGGCAAACGTCTGACTCCTCCTCAGAATTGGTTCTGCTTGTCAAAGTCACCCCCCTCCCCAAAAGCTCTGAAGAGTGGTTGAGAATTGGCTACCTGATTCAGGAGCTCTCGTGTCTCGCCTTTGGGGTTCTCCTACCCGGGTTTCCCAGTCCTTGGTTGAAAATTAGCCTTCTCATAAAGATACAATACTGAATATAATTCCCATTTTCCATTCCAGTAGAGGCTGAGGTCATTCCTGAAACCTTTGTTCTCATTTCCCTACTCCTTCTGGTCTCTCTCCCTCTCCCTCTGTCTCTCCCACTTGTCTCAACTTATATTAGATGCAACATTTTGTTTCTGTGGCCTCTTAAAGACTGGCACAGTTTCCCTCAATTTGCTAATTTCCTGACTGCCCCATAGTTTACAGATACTAGCATTCTACCACTGTGGAGTGAGCAGGATTTGTCCTTATTATTAAAAAATGAACACTGGGGCCAGGCAGTGGTGCACAATTTAACAATGTACAAGGACCCAAGTTCAAGCCCCTGGTCCCCACCTGCAGGAAAAAAAAAAACTTCACAAGTGGTAAAGCAGTGCTGCAGGTGTCTCTATGTCTCTCTCCTCTATCTCTCCCAATCCTCTCAATGTCTCCACCTCTACCCAATAAACAAATACAGATATGTTACACCCCACGTTTCCTGTTCATTTTATCAATACTCATTAGTACTCCTGGCGACTTGGCAAGTTTGGCGCAGCCCAAGAACACTCACTCATGACACAAAGCACTAACTCTTCATGCCTTCGAAGGTTAGGCATGACACAGAGTGAATTTCCTAGAGCAAAGCCAATCTGTTGTTAAACCTTATTCCTGCCACCACAGGCTCTACTCTGAGTCCCACCCACATCTACACACACGCACACACACACACACACACTAGCACACGCATATGCGCACTCACACGCACACTCACACACACTCACACGTACACACGCACTAGCACACACATACACGCACGCACACACACTAGCACACGCATACGCACACACACACTCACATGCATACGCACACTCACACGTACACACACACTAGCACACGCATACGCACACTCACACACACTGACATGCACACACACGTACACACACGCACACACACTAGCATACGCGCACGCACACTCACACACACTCACATGTACACACACACATGCACTAGCACACACATATGCTTACGCACACTCACACATATACACACACACTAGCACACATACTCACATGCATACGCACACACACGTACACACACTCACACGCACACTCACACGTATACACACACACACACACACACACACACAACACACACGCACGTTTCCCTTGGTTGTAATTGGCAAAATGTAGTTCAGATCCCTTGGCCTCTACCGGAAAGGCATAAAACTAAGTCTAGTGCCTCCCTCCCCACCCCAAATGGGTTTTATCTTGCTGACCTCTCCTCAACCCTAGCTTGCTGTTCTGTTTTTCTACTTTCCCTAAATGCAACTTACTTTAAGCATGTATTACTCTAACGAATATTCCTCTAGCTCAAGGGTAATAGGCGATGACCCATTTGTCAGTCGTAGCCACTTTCTGCTCTTTTGGAAGCCCATTGGTGACGTACATCCAGACTGCACGCCCTTTTTATTTTTCAAAGAAGCAAAAAAAAAAAAGATGGAAAAGAATTCAGATGGAAAATTCTAAATTCAATTTTAAAAGAAATTCCAAACGTGCTTTTAATGCTGGCCATCACCAAACATGGAATCAAAAAACAAAAAGCAAGCAGCCGCTGTGTTCCTCACTGCTCTGTCTGTGCCTTCTCAGTGTGTGCGCCTGGGTGTCCACCTCTGAAACTGTGTGAAATGCTTCTTTGCCTTTGAATATTTTTCGATACTTTTCTCCCTTCTTGTTTTGTAATTAAGTGGTATTTTTTTGTATTATATATATCTAAATATATATATGTGTGTGTTTCTTTTTAATTGCTAGATCTCTAGATTTGGTTTTATTCAAAATTACAAGACAAAAAAAGTTATGCATTGTTTTCTGCAATCCCCCCCTTAAATGTGGAACAACTTCAGCTGCAGAAACCCCACATCCACGTCTCTCCCTATAGCCTAGCCTTGCTGAGAACCACATGGCTGGGGCGGATGGATGGCCCCATTCAGAAAGCACCATTTCTCATTTCTCCAGAGGAGCAGGGGCCCCAATCCAGTGGCAGGTTCCCTGCTGGCCGCACCCTTTCATATGCTCTGTGCCCCCATCATAACGCTGGATGGGCTGTGTGGCTGCCTTTGAAGTTGTTCGACTTGAATGCCTATATCTAGTCTCCTTGATTTCGCTTTTAATCTTTTGATCATTAAGATGAGTGCTATGATTTTATGTATCTTGGCTATTTTCAGTAGGAAAAAAAAAGTTTAAGTGTTGCTGTTATTTGGGGGAAAAAAGATGATTTGAATGGAACTGTGATGATTTTTGGGGTGATTGCATGTTGAAGAAGTTGCAGTTAGGGCGTGAGACTGAGTGTTAGAGTTCTGTTCTTTCTCTCTGTGCCGGGCTTGTGTGGGCTCATTTGTTTCTGTATATCGCCCGCCCCTTCCTTACAGCCAGAAGCTCTAATGCAGCTAGATCACTGCGTGCCGTCTTTACATGGACATGGCGACTCACGTACACATTCACCCCCCTCATCTTCATCTTGTGTGTAGTCCACTCATAGACCCCGCCCTCCCTTCTGCATCTCTGCCCTCCCGCCCCTTCCCCTCTAGCATTGTTCAGATTTCCGTGCTGTCCCCCATGCCCTTAAAGTAAAGACAGTCTAAAACTTGTCAAAAAGACAAAAAAAAAAAAAAAGTTAAATGTATATCTGAGAACCTATAGTGATGCAGAAATTCATCCAAAACCCTCCGGATTCATAGATTTTCTTTTTTTTTGAAAAGTCAATTATATAAAAGTCAAAATTTTTTTGTTTTTTTTTTATTTTTTAAGTCATTGCAATTGGAATTATTTCAAATTCAAAACTGATGTCCTCCTGAATCCCCCCAAGTTAACAATTTGTTTAAGTGCAGTTTTTCTTTTTTCTTTTCATGTCATGTGGTGTGGATGTATATGTTGTCGCCTCCCTGTCTCATGCTCTGTTGTAAATTATTATATTTCAAAACTTAGACATTTTGCTCAAAAGCTTTTTTAAGAAATGACAACAAAAAAAAGCAAGTTACAAGAATGTGACAATTTGCTTTGTCCAAGAACATTCTTACACAACTTTCTTTTGTAAATTTTTCTTTCATGCCAAAAACCATGCGGGCAATTTGTTGATGTAAGTTGACTACATATTCATATGGTATGCTTTTTATGTCAATTACTTGTCTATATGGAGATGATTCACTTTTTGCTTCCCCAAATTCTCTTTTCCTGTCTCACACTTTTCTTTTGGTTCTCCTGTGAATGCCTTGTTGATATTATGTTCTCTCCTTCCCTCTGGTATCCCTTGGCCTGAAGCTATTATTATTATATGATTTAAAAGATAATGTTTAGTATTTTATTTCATTTGTGTCCGTTTGCTTAATTTTTACTATTCTGTTTTGTGTTTAATTGCTTCTAATGATCGGTGTTAATTCTGCTCTGGGTGCACGGGGTGAATAGATTGCTCTTGCCATACAAAGCAAGGCTGGCCTCTTTGCCTAAAGCAACTGTAGAGTCTTAACAGCTGTGGCAGGCTTTACGGTGGTATATTAAATCGGACACCGCTTATGGGAGGTTCAAACATCGGAATGAAATGAATTGAGTCTTGTTGGTGGTAACTACACCTTAACTTAATTGCAAAGAAGACATTCAGGGGAAATATATATTTTCTTTGCCTAAAACAAGGAAGAAACAAGGTACTCTCAGGTGACTAGGGTAGAGTCGGTTATCCAGGATTATCCCATCCTCACCAGCAGCCCAGGGTTAGCTATTGGTGAAAGAAAGCACACACACTCCCCCAGTAGTGTCTCTTCTTCTTATTCCCTTTCTATTCATAGTTGCTATTTCTCTCAAGGAGTGCATCAGGTAAGCACTAAAAAGGACACTGTGCTCCCTCCAGGAAGAAACATGACCATATTCCACAGCTAAGGTTTCACCTAGAAAACCACTCAGGTGGGTGCCGCCACTGCATGTGGCTCCAGGTCAGACCAGTCACCGACCTTAAACATGATGGAGTCAGTGCTGTCGTAGTCATTCAGAGAAGATCAACACGAGAAGGAGCGACACGTGGCTTTTACGTAAAGAAATGCCTATGTTTCACTTTCCTTAGAGGCATCAGTGCTACAGAAAGGAGTACAGAGATGTCGGCTTGCAGGGTGCGGGGTGGGTCCCTTTGCAACCCAGTGGCTTCAATGAAAGGGGTTTCTCTCCCTCAATTTCTATTTCTTTTTGTGTGGCATCTGGGATACTGTTTTAGTCTTGAAGCTACAAGTGTCCTAAATGGGGTGTTATTTCCTCTACTTGCATCAAGAGCTTTTGTTTTGTCAAGAACATTAATCTTACGTTGTTTCCATACAAGGCTGAACGCAGGCACAGCAAACAGAGCGCGCACACACACACACACACACACACACACACACACACACACACACACACTACCACGCACAGGGACTGTGGCTCAAACACCAGTCCCCACCTACAGGCGGGAAACTTCAGGAGCAATGAAGCCGCAAGTGTCTCACTCTCTCCTCCTTCCTCCCTCCCTTTCAATTTCTGTGTCTCTATCCAAGATTTATCATTTAAGAATTAATTTGTTAAAGATAAAACTAAATATTTTCAAAATGCTTTGAATTATTAGAAGCCAATCTTCAAACTTCACTTTTAAAATAACCTCAGAGGCCAGGAGGTGGCACACCTCGCTGAGCACACATGTTACAATGTACAAGGACCCAGGTTCGAGCCCCCAGTCCCCACCTGCAAGGAAAAGCTTCAGGAGCTATGAAGCAGGGCTGCAGATGTCCTTTGCTCTTCTCTCTTTCAGTTTTCCTTCCCGCTTGATTTATGACTGTACCCAAAAAGAAATAAATAAAATAAGTTTTAGACATTTAGAAAGATTTTAAACTTTCAAAAAGGAGCACCTCCCTTATCCAGGTCCTACGTTACTATACCCCTACTTTTTCATGAAGCTGCTAGCAATACATTTAAAAAAAAATGAATGTGACCAGTGGTTACAGGCCTCCAAATAATAATAAAAATAATGACTAGATTTTGAAATTTAGCACTATAAGCTCTGCGCTAAATTCTTCATAAACTTTATAATAGCAGTGACACATATTAGTCCTCACATGGTTGTTTCGTTATAGGTCATGGAACTAGTCACGTTTTACAGGAAGTCTAAGAAGTTTAGCCAAAGCCTGCAACTAATAAGCCGCAGTGCTGTGGTGCTCAATTATGTGTGAATGACTTCAGAGGCAGGGATTTTAATCAGTAAGCAAGTGAGCACTTGCCATTCCCAATTCACAATGTATAACATTACCCAGGGTCTAGGACTCATTGTATCTGGGCATATGTTGAAAAAATAAAACCTGTAGCCTTTCAGAATCACGTATATGTCAGACAAATTACAGGGCAAAATTCTCTCCCTAGAAAGTCTCATCTTACGAAAATATAAATGAATCCCCTTTGGAAACACTAGAGTTTATTTCTGGTGGTTTGCTTGCTTGTTGGTTTGCTTGCTGCTCTTGTCGTTTGTGTCCATGGGTAACTCTGCTACAGACAGGTGGGAAACAATGTGACGGTTACAAATTGAAGAATATGTGTGCTGCAAGAACCGATCTGGGGGCGCCAAAAAAATGAATCAATAGAAGCCTCACGGAATATCATTCATAAAGGGATCTGGTGACGACAAGGATGCGATCCGCCCCATGATCAGCAAGTTTTGGAAAATTACACTGGGACGAAGGCACAAAGCAACACGCACATAAAAGAAGGGCGAGCAGTTGGGTGGCCTGCCTGTCTTCTTCTCCAGTAGTTCTCTTCGTGCGTCACTGCTGGGGCTCCTCAGACTGACTCAGTGCCTGTCTTCCTTCTCCAGCAGTTCTCTTCGTGTGTCACTGCTGGGGCTCCTCAGACTGACTCAGTGCCTGTCTTCCTTCTCCAGCAGTTCTCTTCGTGCGTCACTAGCTGGGGCTCCTCAGACTGACTCAGTGCCTGTCTTCCTTCTCCAGCAGTTCTCTTCGTGCGTCACTAGCTGGGGCTCCTCAGACTGACTCAGTGCCTGTCTTCCTTCTCCAGCAGTTCTCTTCGTGCGTCACTAGCTGGGGCTCCTCAGACTGACTCAGTGCCTGTCTTCCTTCTCCAGTAGTTCTCTTCGTGTGTCACTGCTGGGGCTCCTCAGACTGACTCAGTGCCTGTCTTCCTTCTCCAGCAGTTCTCTTCGTGCGTCACTGCTGGGGCTCCTCAGACTGACTCAGTGCCTGTCTTCCTTCTCCAGCAGTTCTCTTCGTGCGTCACTGCTGGGGCTCCTCAGACTGACTCAGTGCCTGTCTTCCTTCTCCAGCAGTTCTCTTTGCGCATCACTAGCTGGGGCTCCTCAGACTGACTCAGTGCCTGTCTTCCTTCTCCAGCAGTTCTCTTCGTGCGTCACTAGCTGGGGCTCCTCAGACTGACTCAGTGCCTGTCTTCCTTCTCCAGCAGTTCTCTTCGTGCGTCACTGCTGGGGCTCCTCAGACTGACTCAGTGCCTGTCTTCCTTCTCCAGCAGTTCTCTTTGCGCATCACTAGCTGGGGCTCCTCAGACTGACTCAGTGCCTGTCTTCCTTCTCCAGCAGTTCTCTTTGCGCATCACTAGCTGGGGCTCCTCAGACTGACTCAGTGCCTGTCTTCCTTCTCCAGTAGTTCTCTTCGTGCGTCACTGCTGGGGCTCCTCAGACTGACTCAGTGCCTGTCTTCCTTCTCCAGTAGTTCTCTTCGTGCGTCACTGCTGGGGCTCCTCAGACTGACTCAGTGCCTGTCTTCCTTCTCCAGCAGTTCTCTTCGTGCGTCACTGCTGGGGCTCCTCAGACTGACTCAGTGCCTGTCTTCCTTCTCCAGTAGTTCTCTTCGTGCGTCACTAGCTGGGGCTCCTCAGACTGACTCAGTGCCTGTCTTCCTTCTCCAGTAGTTCTCTTCGTGCGTCACTGCTGGGGCTCCTCAGACTGACTCAGTGCCTGTCTTCCTTCTCCAGCAGTTCTCTTCGTGCGTCACTGCTGGGGCTCCTCAGACTGACTCAGTGCCTGTCTTCCTTCTCCAGCAGTTCTCTTCGTGCGTCACTAGCTGGGGCTCCTCAGACTGACTCAGTGCCTGTCTTCCTTCTCCAGTAGTTCTCTTCGTGCGTCACTGCTGGGGCTCCTCAGACTGACTCAGTGCCTGTCTTCCTTCTCCAGTAGTTCTCTTCGTGCGTCACTAGCTGGGGCTCCTCAGACTGACTCAGTGCCTGTCTTCCTTCTCCAGTAGTTCTCTTCGTGCGTCACTGCTGGGGCTCCTCAGACTGACTCAGTGCCTGTCTTCCTTCTCCAGCAGTTCTCTTCGTGCGTCACTGCTGGGGCTCCTCAGACTGACTCAGTGCCTGTCTTCCTTCTCCAGCAGTTCTCTTCGTGCGTCACTGCTGGGGCTCCTCAGACTGACTCAGTGCCTGTCTTCCTTCTCCAGTAGTTCTCTTCGTGCGTCACTAGCTGGGGCTCCTCAGACTGACTCAGTGCCTGTCTTCCTTCTCCAGTAGTTCTCTTCGTGCGTCACTGCTGGGGCTCCTCAGACTGACTCAGTGCCTGTCTTCCTTCTCCAGCAGTTCTCTTCGTGCGTCACTGCTGGGGCTCCTCAGACTGACTCAGTGTCTGCAGAGAGCCAAAGGTGAAGCCAGATTATAGCCTCATGCTGTTCTTCCTGTTTCTTTATTTCTTCTTTTTTTTTTTTTTGCATCACCCTCTAGATCCACCATCACCTATACCATTCTCACAGTTCAGAAGAACTCTCATAAAATTTTTAATACACTGTCTTTTTCGATGGAAGAACAACAGCCCTAGACACATGAATTATATATCTATAAATACACTCATAAAGCAAAAAAACAGGGCAACCTTCAGGCTTAAAATAGACCTTTTACATCCCTAGTGATCTCTCTAGTTTAAAGAAAAGCACAAATTTGTGGGGGGGAAAGGGGGAGTATGTGGGTAGGGGATATATTCCCGATTTAAAATGTTAACTTTAAGGAATACAGATAGTTCTTATTCCATGCTGGAGAACATTTGTAAGGCTAAAGCAGGAAGCTGGAGTTGTGATAAGACTGCAAGTTTCTGTTTGTTTGTTTGTTTGTTTGTTTGTTTTTAGTTTCCCTGCTTACTTTGACCCCACTACTTGGCTCTAATTTCTGACCCCACTACATAATTTACAGCAGTTCATATTTTCCTATATTGGGGGAATTCAGGACTAGTTTGCTCACCACATGTTTTAAAGGTTAGTCACATTAAACTCAACAAAGAATTGAAGAAAGAGCATGATTTTCAGGAGTTTAAAATTTTTTTAAGTTGGATTTTTAAAAATTTCTTTATTGGAGAATTAATGTTTTGCACTCGACAGTAAATACAATAGTTTGGACATGAATAACATCTCTCAGTTTTCCACATAACAATGCAACCCCCTCTAGGCCCTCTGTCATCCTTCATGGATCTGTATTCTCTCCTCCACCCACCCCAGAGTCTTTGACTTTGGTGCAATATGCCAACTCCAGTTCAGGTTCTACTTGTGTTTTTCTTTTCTCATCTTGTTTTTCAACTTCTGCCTGAGAGTGAGATCATCCCATATTCCTCCTTCTGTTTCTGACTGATTTTACTGAACATGAGTTTTTCAAGCTCCATCAAGATGGGCTGAAAATGGTGAAGTCACCATTTTTAATAGCTGAGTAGTATTCCATTGTGTATCTAGACCACAACTTGCTCAGCCACTCATCAGTTGTTGGACGCCTGGGTTGCTTCCAGGTTTTGGCTATTACACATTGTGCTGCCAAGAACATATGTGTACACAGATCTTTTTGGATGGGTGTGTTGGGTTCCTTAGGATCTATCCGCAGGAGAGGAATTGCAGGGTCCTAGGGTAGGTCCATTTCTAGCCTTCTGAGAGTTCTCCAGACTGTTCTCCACAGAGGTGGGACCCATTGACATTCCCACCAGCAGTGCAGGAGGGTTCCTTTGACCCCACAACCTTTCCAGTATTTGCTGCTGTTACCTTTTCTGATGTGTGACATTCTCACAGGAGTGAAGTGGTATCTCGTTGTTGTCTATATTTGCATTTCTCTGACAATCAGAGACTTGGAACATTTTTTTCATGTGTTTCTCGGCCTTTTGGATCTCTTCTGTGGTGAATATTCTCCCCATTTTTGGATGGGGTTATTTGTTTTCTTGTTGTTGAGTCTGGCAAGCTCTTTATATATTCTGGTTATTAGCCTCTTGTCTGATGTATGGCATGTAAAGTTCTTCTCCCATTCTGTGAGGATTCTCTTGGTTTGGGTAGTGGTTTCTTTTGCTGTGCAGAAGCTTCTTAATTTGATGTAGCCCCATAGGTTTATACTTGCCTTAGTCTTCTTCGTAATTGGATTCATTTCACTGAAGATGTTTTTAAATTTATGTGGAAAAGAGTTCTGCCAATATTTTCCTCTAAGTATCTGATAATTTGTTGTCTAACATCCAAGTCCTTGATCCACTTGGAATTTACTTTTGTATTTGGTGAAATACAGTGATTCAGTTTCATTCTTCTGCATGTTTCAACCCACTGTTTCCAACACCATTTGTTGAAGAGACTCTGCTTTCCCCATGTAATAGTCTGGGCCCCTTTGTCAAAGATTAGATGTCCATAGGTGTGGGGCCTCATTTCTGGGCTCTCAATTCTATTCCACTGGTCAGTGTGTCTGTTCATGTTCCAGTACCAAGCAGTTTTGATGACAATGGCCCTATAATACAGTTTGAGATCTGGGAGTGTGATGCCTCCGGTTCTGTTCTTGCTTCTCAAGATTGTTTTGGCAATTGTAGGCCTTTTCTGGTTCCAGATAAACATTTGTAGCATTTGTTCTATTCTCCTAGTCCTCTGCTCACCTCTCTCTCTCTCTCTCTGCTCTTTTCTCTCTCCCCTCTTCTCTCTGTCTTTCTTCCCTGTGCACCTTCCTTTTTGTTTCTCACCCCCTATCAGAAGAGAGAGAAGGGGTGATGGCTACTAAGCACAGATAAAAGAAACCCAGTGATACACTTGGTGGCAAAGATGATTTTGATTTAAAAATTAATAATACCCCAACAGACTGCAGCGGCCTTTACTTTTCTCACCGTTCTCTGACTCAAACTCGCCTTCTTCAAGTCTCGTCCTGCACACGACACGTGGCATCCCTGGCCAGAAGAATGAGGAGAAAAGTTAGCCTGAGTTTAGTTTCAGGACTGACTTACTTTTAGGGGACTGTGTTCCAAATCCCATCTATAAAACTAGCCAAAGTGTGTAAATTATGCATTAAATAAGTTGCAAGGTACATGAATTATATATGTCCACCTTGTGGGGAAAAACAAAAAGAAAACAAACGGGCATGCTGCCAGGTGAAGCCAGTCTGTAACTTTGGCAGTCCACCCAGATCACTGTGCTCAGTAGCTTTCAACTCTGGGAACCAGAATGGGACAGAAGCTGCTCCATGTTTAGGAAACAGGTCAATACGACATCTTCAATTTCTCTGGGTGCCTTCTGTCTTATTTTTCTGTGTATTGTCAAAGTTTTGGTGGACTTTCGATGTCTAGGAAAGACTATGGCTTCCCTTCCTCTATATAGACTTCTGGCCTCCTTGCCTCAGTTTCTCTGCATGTGAGTTGTTGGCTCCCCAAGGAAGGAGCACGTGTTGGGTGCAGATATGCTCAGTGGGCATAGGAGAGTGCACCCTTGGCCCTGCATGAGCACCCAGGTGGGGCCCCTCCCCCCACAGAGAGGGAGCCTTCCAGGCAGTGGAGCAGGGCCCTGAGGCCTCTCCACCACTTACCTGGGCAGAGTCTGTGGGAGCTGTGCAGTCACACAGGTGTGATGCCCCAGTGAGACTCTGACTGTGAAAGAAAACCTTAAATCAATTAAGGGCATTGACAGCCTAAGGGTTATGCAGACTCTCATGCCTGAGGCTTCAAAGTCCCAGGTTCAATCCCCCAACCACTATAAACTAGAGCTGAGCAGTGCTCTGGTAAAAATAAATAAAATAAAAAATGAGTAATTTTAGTGAAAATCCAAGAAACTGGAGCCCCCCCCCCTGCCACAGTCCTTTCCCATAGTACATCTGAAACTTAGTTGCAGTGCAGAAGTTCACCCTCACAAAGGTGCTAAGATCAGAGAGAGAGGAATTGGTTTTTTGTATTTAAAGAATGTGTTGAACAGACACTGACTCTCCCTGAGAAGTCTGTGCAGGGATGAGATGTAGTAAATACATGTTATAGTCAGCAGAATCCAGTAACACACAGCAGCTTCACAGTACCTGGAGACCTCAAAGCTTTAGAATTCTTGATGCAAAAAGGAGGAATGGTCACTCCATTCAGTTTTCTATGTAGCAAACCCCAACAACAATAACTTTTTTTAATTTATAAAAATAAATAAAAATATCAACAAGGCCATAGGATAAGAGGGGTTACTATTTCCACTGCCAGAATTCACTATGCCACCCCCGCCCCTGAAAGTTTTCCTATTCTTTAACCCTCTGGGAGTATGGACACAGGGTCATTGTGGGATGCAGAAGGTGGAAGACCTGGCTTCTGTCATTGCTTCCCCGCTGAACATGGGTGTTGGCAGGTGGATCCACACTCCCAGCCTGTCTCTCTCTTTCCCTAGTGGGGCAGGGCTCTGGGGAAGCGGAGCTCCAGGACACATTGGTAGGGTTGTCTGTCCAGGGATGTCTGGTTGTTTCCTTGTTGGCATCTGCATCCTGTGTGTCATTCAGAACCCGAGAAAGCATTCTAAGTTCAAAGGCTTGTTCTCATGGAGAAGCCTTCGGAGTTTTCAGCAGTGCATCCTGTGTTGGCTTTTGTTGCAAATAAGGAGAAATTCAAGCCAAAATCAGAACAGATGCTCCAGGACCACATAATCTACCATTGGAAAGTTACCAGTCACACCTCCTAATGCCTCAGCTCAGCCCAGAACAAGGCTTTGCGATGCTGTAGTGACATCTTAGCTGTCAGACTAGGGCAGGGAAACATGTCTGTGAGAATTATGAAAACAAAAAATCAATTGAGATATATTTTTCTGGAATAAACTTATGGAAGAAATATAAACTATGACTTCTTCAATGTTGGAAAAAAAAAGAACAAAACAGATGTCTCTGTTGGAAAAGACGCCAGCAAGACCTTGATTATCTTGCTTGCCAAAGTAAGTTTGAACCTATAATTAGGTGAGGAACATTGACCACACAGAATATTTTGGATAGCTGTGATTTGCAAGGCATGATCAAGAACTACTCTAAACTTTTCTGTCCTCTTTCTGTCCTCATTCACTTTTTAAGTTCAACATCTGGGTTTGATGGGCAACCCAGTATGTCTTTGCCATCCGAGTTAAGAATTGCCACACATTTTAAAAACTCACGTTGCTATCTCTCTCTGCCTCCCTGACCCGCCCTTAATTCGAGTTTCCTAGGAGCTGTGGGCACCTGTGCAGAGCACAGCTTTAGCTGTGTTTTCCAGCTTAGCGTTTATTGCACAGAGCATGCTAGCCATGAACAGAGAGAATATTAGACCCAGCCAAGTGAGTTGTGGCTTAGTTTTCAAGGATCCTTCTAGAAAGGCTTAATCAAAATAGGTTTGTTAATTGAAGACTTTCAACCCCCTGGAAGCTCCCCTCACTTAGTGTGAATTAAGTTAAGATGGGAGTTGATAGATAAAAAGTAAAAGGTAAGGGCTTACACTGCTAGCGTTGAAGTCTCTGATGTTCCTTAACCATGGTCTCTGTGACAGAGACTATAATCCTTCTCATCCTCATAGGACCAAGGAGGTTGAAGCCCAGAAGATTGTTTGAAAATGTTGTGGTTGACAAATGCAAAATATTCATGCTTGTACATGGCACACACAATCACACACACCCACATGCTATGTTGATAGCATTTGAACATTGTGTTTCTATGAGATGATCCTGGAAACGGCTTATTGAATTCTATCTAAATAATTACTTGAGAGTATCTTACAAAAAAAAAAAATCAGTCCCTAATATATAGAGTTCAGGTTTTGATGGCAAGAGGCAAATATACAAAAGGGCCCCAAGACATCTTAGAAGACTCACAGGGCAGCCAGAATGGGTCTGGGCCACTTTCTTCTGCTTCTGCGGGGGCCCCGTGGACTATACTCATGCTGAGTGAGCAACGCACTAACTGTCTTTCTCTTTCTCTTTCCGTCCCAGGAGGTGAATTAGTTACCCCTCTTCTTGTAGAAGATCCTTTAGCCACCCCTCCTATTGCTACTCGTGCACCTTCCATTACACTCCCCCCTACCTTTCGCCCCTTCCTCACCATTATTGAGACCACCAAAGATTCCTTGTCCATGACCTCTGAGGCGGGGTTACCTTGCTTGTCGGACCAAGGCAGCGATGGTTGTGATGATGATGATGATGATGATGATGATGATGATGATGATGGCTTGGTGATATCTGGGTATGGCTCAGGGGAAACCTTTGACTCTAACCTGCCCCCTACTGATGATGAAGATTTTTACACCACCTTCTCCTTGGTAACAGATAAGAGTCTTTCCACTTCAATCTTCGAAGGTGGCTACAAAGCACATGCACCCAAGTGGGAATCCAAGGACTTTAGACCTAACAAAGTCTCCGAAACTAGTAGGACTACTGCCACATCTTTGTCCCCTGAGCTCATCCGCCACACAGCTTCCTCCTCGTCTGGGATGGTGCCCAAAGTGCCTGCTGGCAAAATGAATAACCGTGATCTCAAACCCCAGCCTGACCTAGTCTTGCTTCCGTTGCCCACTGCCTATGAGCTAGACAGCACCAAACTGAAGAGCCCACTAATCACTTCCCCCATGTTCCGTCATGTGCCCACAGCAAACCCCACGGAGCCGGGAGTCAGACGGGTCCCGGGGGCCTCAGAGGTGATCCGGGAGTCGAGCAGCACGACAGGGATGGTTGTCGGCATCGTGGCTGCCGCCGCCCTCTGCATCTTGATCCTCCTGTACGCCATGTACAAGTACAGGAACAGGGACGAGGGGTCCTACCAGGTGGACGAGACGAGGAACTACATCAGCAACTCGGCCCAGAGCAACGGCACCCTGCTCAAGGAGAAGCAGCACAGCTCTAAGGGCGGCCACAAGAAGCAGAGAAACAAGGACAAAGAGTACTATGTGTAACCACTGCAGCCGGAAACACACTTCTTCCTAT
>NC_080183.1:17691142-17756142 GCF_950295315.1 Erinaceus europaeus
ATGCACACGTGCTGACGTGAGGGGCACAATCATGGATGTGCATACGGTGGGGAGCTGGTAAGGTGGCAGTGCCCACAATGTGAAGGGATCCAGGAAATCAGAAGCAAGTCTAGCTTTGTCTACAGAGGCTGAAGGACAGGGAACTCCTCAGGAGGATAATCCTCACAGCAGGAGAGGATTATGGGAATCAGGCCTAAGATTTGGAAAGAGCTTTCAGGCCATCAAACTGGAAGGGTACCCAAGATAGGCCTGGCCAGAGAACAGCTGGATGGGGGCTAAAAGCATCCTGTAGATTTCAAGAGGCACTTAGGTCTTCTGGTGGGAACTAGCACGATGGCTTTAGCTAAACCTCCTGAGGTTCAAGTTCTGTACTTATTATTTCCTGTCTTATTATTACTCTTCTTGCGGATGTGTCAGGAAACGTCCGATATAATAATGGTGTATATGAAATGACTAGCAAATGACTATAAAGGTAGTAATAAATACCGGTAGATAATTTTTGCCATTTGGTCTTATGATTTGACTCAGGTTAGATCAAAATGAACTACTTATAGGACGAGAAATACCAAAACGGGATATGAACATATAGAAATTAGGCAGGCACTCTGCAAAATTTCCTAAAGTTTTTATTTATTAAGAAAACATATGGGGCCAGGTGGTGGCGCACCTGGCTAAGCGCACACATTGCAGTGTGCATGGACCCAGGTTCAAGCCCCTGGTCCCCACTTGCAGGGGGAAAGCTTCACAAGTGGTGACGCAGGACTGTAGATGTCTCTGTTTCACTATCTCCCCCTCCCCTCTCAATTTCTCTGTCTCTATCCAATAATAAATAAAATAAAAAATAAACGTTTTTTTTTTAAAAAAAAGAAAACATACCATCCAGTTGCCTACTCGTTGACAGACCTCTGTGTTCACCCCAACTGGTTCTCACCTCAGGGTCCAGCTTGTGTGGGAAACCTCACATCTCATCTTCGTCACCCCTCTCCTGGGTTTTTATTGGATTGTCAGCAAAGTCAAAATGTATTTTCTATGGGAAAAAAATGTATCATTACTTTTCAAACAACCCAACAGCTCTTGCTTTTATTGTGATAGACAGTAAAATAGTAGGCAGTCAAAAACTTTAAGGAGACTTTGTATCCCTGCATTTATATGCTTTATTTTATTTAATTTTTAATTGACGTTTCATTGTAAGCATTTTCAAATATTCTGAAAAGTAATGAGTACAACAAATCATTTACCCATTATTTAGTCTCAGAAACCATTCATTTGACCCTATTCTTGTTTTATCTGGGCCCATCTCTCCATGAAATAATCTATCTTAATACCATGCACAATGGCAAAAACAAAGAAGAGAATTCAAAGAATAGTTATTTGTTAAGTCTCTTGACCTAAGTCTTGTTCAATGTGTTTGAGAGTCGCTAAACTTAACATTCTTTCTGATGGACGATTAATGGCACAATCCTGGTTCTTTATTCAATGACAACATAAAAGAGGAGATTAACTGCTAAATAGACTCCTCATCATTTAATGAGATTGCCTGAAAACTGCAAGGATCTTTTCAGCTCGAATCTTTTTCAATTCAACTGGGCTCAATCACTTCTTGAAATGCATAAAACATCTATACATTATAGCAGCTACTTAAGTTTTTGTAAAATGTGACTTCTTGGAATAGGATAGATGTTCCTCTTCAGTGGAGGGGGAAGAGAGAAAACTACTCATTGGCACCAGAAATACCTACATCTGCCTTCAGAAATGTGTTTAGCATCTCTTCTGGCCTATTTCCCAGGGTGCTGTTCACGCCTGTTTGCATAGCTATCACTGAGCGGGATTTGCATGAGCTCACATAAAAGAGATAGTTCACTAAACGCAGTTCCATTTCCAGGTTATGATGTTATTATTGTCCCACTGTTTGTTGACAATGATTTGTCTCTTCTTTGTTCTCACTCACCTGTAATTTTTGACCTAGATTTTTCGTCATGAAAAGGAGAGATGATGAGAGAAGGGAGAGTTGCTGGTAGACTACTCACACAGGTCACTCACATCTATCACGCACGCAAAGTGTTGGGAAAATTACATCTACCCGAAGACTTTTGCTTCTCAGGTTTTTTTGTTGTTGTTTGTCTTTATTTCCAAGCAGAATGAATAATTAAATCATAGGTTTCAACAAGTAAACAGTGTTCCTATTCTATAATTTGCAGTTTGCACCATCCTAACTCAAAGTTGGAGGTTTACAAGAAAGCACCATCAGTATGAGGAGTGGAGTTAAGTTAGCTTGAAAAAGAACAATAATAACAGTAACCCAACTGACATTTAGCGTCTGTGAAAAACTTTGATGGTTGTCAGGAGGAATGGATGTGGATGGTGACCCGAAGAGGGAGATGAAGGCATCTAACTGGACTTCCTTGGGCTAGTGACGCCAAGGGGCTCTGGGAGAGAATAAGGCAGCACATAGCACAGTTCATAGAGATTTTACTGGAACAAGCAAGTCCAGGAAGAGTCACCAAGAGGAAGGAAGGACAGACTAAAAAGGAGGCAGCTGCCTCACTGCGGGGACCCGGGGAGGGAGGTCTGTGGGCAGAGAGCCACCTGTCCCCTGCTAGGCAAGAGAGGACTGGTCATGCTGTACCGGGGTAGAATTCTCTACACAGGGGGGCTGGGCGGTGGCGCAGCGGGATAAGCGCACTTGGCGCAAAGCTCACCTGGCTGAGTGCACACGTTACAGGGCACAAGGACCCAGGTTCAAGCCCCGGGTCCCCACCTGCAGGGGGGAAGCTTCACGAGTGGTGAAGCAGGGCTGAAGGTGTCTCTCTGTCCTTCTCTCTCTATCTCCCCTCCCCTCTCAATTTCTCTCTGTCCTTATCCAATCATAAATAAATATTTTTTTAAAAACTAAAAGAATAGAGAGGCGAGAGGAAGAGAGAGACATACTTAGAGAGAGAGAGAGAGAGAGAGAGAGAGAGAGGCAGACCAGAGCACTGCTCAGCCCTGCTTCACCACTCGTGAAGCTTCCCCCCCGGCCAGTGGGGATTCCAGTGCTGACGCTGGCAGGCAGGTGCAGGATGGCAAGAGGAGCCCTGCCAGCCTGCTTCTCCTGATGCCACCTCAAAGAAGTCTGGATTTTCAATTTATTATTTTTTTTAAGCAGATACACAGTAAACATCGGAATGTGAGTTTTATGATAAATACATTTTGGCTTCAGAGCAGTTATCTCTTGCTGCCAGAATAGCCCTGAGGATTAAGACGGCTTACTGGGATCAAATGCCCAGGAGATTTATTTTAGCACAGACAGTTCACTAATTCCCATTCAAACGCCACTTCTCCTTATTTCTCTGCCGCTCTGTCCTCCACCGCCCTTCTGCTCTCCTCTGTAACCCTTAGTCTATTATTTTATTTTCTTTCTTTCAGATGCATCTATCTCAGTTTCCATCTCCTATTACAATTGAGTGCTTGGAAATTCTGTGACATTAAAAGAAGAGGTGGCAGTGATATGTCTGTCATTCGCTAAGACATGGGGACACTGAGTCCTTGCTTAGCAACCCAGAGCAATGACATCCTATTTTGTTTCCAGATTGCTTCTGATAACAGGAGTGAGAGCACATCTGGGATAACTTCTGGCTATAATCATCTCCCATTTAGAGCCACCTGGGAGCGAAGAGAAATGGCTGACAGGTAGAAACTAGATTCAAAGGGGAAGAAAGGGGCAGGTGATCTATGTTATGTCCAAGTTCCATGTAAGATTTCTCTTTTTTTATATTTATTTATTTATCTTCCCTTTTGTTGCCATTGTTGTTGTAGTTGTTGTTGTTATTGGTGTTGTCATTGTTAGATAGGGCAGAGAGAAATGGAGAGGGGGGGGAAGATAGAGGGAGAGAAAGACAGACACCTGCAGACCTGCTTCACTGCCTGTGAAGTGACTCCCCTGCAGGTGGGGAGCCGGGGGCTCGAACCGGGAACCTTATGCCGGTCCCTGCACCCGCTGCGCTGCCACTGGACTCCCTCATGTTATATTTTCTTCCTTTCTTCCCTTCTGTCTTTCTTTTGTCCTTCCTTTTTTTCTTTCTTTCTTTCCTTCATTCTCTCTTTATTTCTTTCTCTCGCTCTTTATTTCTCTCTTCCTTTCTCTCTATTTCTTTCTCTCTTTTTTTCTTTCTTTCTGTCTTTCTCTTTTTTTTTGTACTTGTCCCCTTTCAGTTTTTATTTGACAAGACAGAGAGAAATTGAGAGAGGAGGGGAGATAGCGAGGGAGAGAGGAAGAGATAAACCCACAGACCTGCTTCACCGCTCACAAAGCATCACCCCTCAGGTGGGGAGCCCTGGTCTTTGAGCATATTGATAAGTGTGCCTAACCGGGTGTGCAACTGCCGGGCCTCCACCATGTAACATTTTCAGGAATGCAGATGAGCTCATACTCGGTATATCAACACCCAAACAAATAGACACGAGATATCAGTAAGTTTAATCACTTAAGTTATGAGGCAACAGCCCTGGGAATGACTCTAGAAGGCGTGATAGAGTGCAGCGATGTTTATGAGAAAGTGGGTTGGTCACTGAATGCTCTAGGCTGTGTGCAGTGAGTGTGAGATTCCTGTGAGCTGCTCACTGAATGCATCAGGCTGTGTGCAATGAGTGTGTGAGATTCCTGTGAGCTGGTCACTGAATGCACTAGGCTGTGTGCAATGAGTGTGAGATTCCTGTGAGCTGGTCACTGAATGCACTAGGCTGTATACAATGAGTGTGAGATTCCTGTGCGCTGGTCACGGAATGCACTAGGCTGTGTGCACTGAGTGTGTGAGATTCCTGTGAGCTGCTCACTGAATGCACTAGGCTGTGTGCACTGAGTGTGTGAGATTCCTGTGAGCTGGTCACTGAATGAATTAGGCTGTGTGCAGTGAGTGTGAGATTCCTGTGAGCTGCTCACTGAATGCACTAGGCTGTGTGTAATGAGTGTGTGAGATTCCTGTGAGCTGCTCACGGAATGCACTAGGCTGTGTGCAGTGAGTGTGAGATTCCTGTGAGCTGGTCACGGAATGCACTAGGCTGTGTGCACTGAGTGTGTGAGATTCCTGTGAGCTGCTCACGGAATGCACTAGGCTGTGTGCAGTGAGTGTGTGAGATTCCTGTGAGCTGGTCACGGAATGCACTAGGCTGTGTGCAGTGAGTGTGTGAGATTCCTGTGAGCTGGTCACGGAATGCACTAGGCTGTGTGCAGTGAGTGTGTGAGATTCCTGTGAGCTGGTCATGGAATGCACTAGGCTGTGTGCACTGAGTGTGTGAGATTCCTGTGAGCTGCTCACGGAATGCACTAGGCTGTGTGCACTGAGTGTGTGAGATTCCTGTGAGCTGGTCACGGAATGCACTAGGCTGTGTGCACTGAGTGTGTGAGATTCCTGTGAGCTGCTCACGGAATGCACTAGGCTGTGTGCAGTGAGTGTGTGAGATTCCTGTGAGCTGGTCACTGAATGCACTAGGCTGTGTGCAATGAGTGTGAGATTCCTGTGAGCTGCTCACGGAATGCACTAGGCTGTGTGCACTGAGTGTGTGAGATTCCTGTGAGCTGCTCACGGAATGCACTAGGCTGTGTGCACTGAGTGTGTGAGATTCCTGTGAGCTGCTCACGGAATGCACTAGGCTGTGTGCACTGAGTGTGTGAGATTCCTGTGAGCTGGTCACGGAATGCACTAGGCTGTGTGCAGTGAGTGTGTGAGATTCCTGTGAGCTGCTCATGGAATGCACTAGGCTGTGTGCAGTGAGTGTGTGAGATTCCTGTGAGCTGGTCACGGAATGCACTAGGCTGTGTGCAGTGAGTGTGTGAGATTCCTGTGAGCTGCTCACTGAATGCACTAGGCTGTGTGCACTGAGTGTGTGAGATTCCTGTGAGCTGGTCACGGAATGCACTAGGCTGTGTGCACTGAGTGTGTGAGATTCCTGTGAGCTGCTCACGGAATGCACTAGGCTGTGTGCAGTGAGTGTGTGAGATTCCTGTGAGCTGGTCACTGAATGCACTAGGCTGTGTGCAATGAGTGTGTGAGATTCCTGTGAGCTGCTCATGGAATGCACTAGGCTGTGTGCAATGAGTGTGAGATTCCTGGTGGGCTGGGCGATTGTTTGCTTTACTCTGATAGTTTTATCTTGAGTATTCATTGACCTTGGCAGCTTTTGGCCTAAGAGCGATGCCTTTAGAGCTAAACAGCTACTTACAGGCTGTGTGATATATCACTAGCCTCCTCCTTTTATTTATTTATTTATTTTTGGTACTGTGTTTGGTAAAGAGTTAGATGAGCTGGTGTGGAAACTGAGCGCATAGGAGGAATCATCTGGAAGGGAAGTCCTGACTGCACAGACGCATCCGCTGCTTCTGGCGCCCTTTCTTTCTTCTTCTTTCCTTCATCTTTTTTCTTTGTTGTTGTTATCTTTATTTATTTACTGGATAGAGACAGCCAGAAATTGAGAGGAGGTGGGGGGATTGGGAGGCGAGTGACAGAGAGGCCCTGCAGATATTTAACAAAACTTTCCCCCCTGCAGATAGAGACTGGGGGCTCAAACTCGGGTCCTTCTGATTTATAATGTGTGCACTCAACCAGGTGCACCACCACCTGGTCCCCCTTCCTTCCTTCCTTCCTTCCTTCCTTCCTTCCTTCCTTCCTTCCTTCCTTCTGTCCTTCCTTTCTCTCTCTCCTTCTTTCTCTCCTTCTTTACTTTTCCTTTCTTTTATTTTGATAAAGCAGAGAGAAATTGAGAGGAGACAATGAGATAGAGAAGAATAGAGAGAGACACCTTGCCACTCATGAAGCTCCCCCTGCTGGTCCTTCCTTCCACAGGGCAACACGTGAGCTCTGCTCTGATGATTGTGTCATCACAGACCCCTTGGAGACTCTGTACACCTGGAAATGTCTCCACTCAAATGCCTGATAGTTTTATTAAGTGCAGAGCACTAGAGAGGAAGTCTGTTCCCTATGAAGTTAATTCCTGTGGTCCAAGAGGTGGTGCAGTGGATAAGGTGTTGGACTCTTAAGGATGAAGTCCCAAGTTTGAGTCCTGGAGAGCACATGCACCAGAAAGACCCTCTAGTTATCTTCTCTCCTATTTTTCTCAATAGTAAGTAAATAAAATCTTTTCAAAAAGAATTTTACTCCTCCAGAGCCTTCTAGCATCTTATACTACTGTTCAGCAGACCGACGTCATTTTGATGCTCTCGTTTGCCTATGTGCGACTTTATTTTTCAGAATCCCTTTTTCTCTTGGAAGTTGAAATGGCATGGTGACATGCTTTGGTAGCTGCTGCTGACCCAACTACTTTAAAAAGTTGATGAATTTCTCAGAGATAAGATTGAAGATTTCATTCTTCAGAATTCATCAAAAGAGTAAGAAAAAAATCCCATTCTCCAACTTTTGACTTGCATTCCTACAATGCCAATGTCTGGGCACTAGAGAGAGCATGAGATAAAGAGGAAGGGAGAGAGGTTGCTTTCCAAATGATCTCACTGAATTTGAACATGAGGTTAATGCACAAAATTGACCTAACTAAATATTAGGTTCTTCCTCTTTGTGATGCCCTCTCTTTTTTCTGGGTGCCTTAATCTACTATGGCAGATGTGATAAAATCCTAGGCTATGCTAGAAAAGAGAATTCATAAGGACCTTCTAAGATAAGTGTGACGGCACTTCTTGGGAAGATGGGGTAATTTCAGATAGTCTGATGGAAATTTGGCTGAGGAAGAGGAGGTGTTTGCTGAGTCAGGAATATGAGAGTGCTAACGGAGGAAGAGAAGTTATCACTTGAGGGGCTCTGAAATCTGAGTGGTTCGTAGCTTCAGAGAAGGTGGAAGGTAGGTGCTGGGTGGTGGCACACTGGGTTAAACGTACATAACATGAACCGCAGGGACCCCGGTTCAGGCTCCCAGTTTGAGCCCCCGGATCCCCACCTGCAAGGGGATCATTTCATAGCAGATGGTGAAGCAGGTCTGCAGGTGTCTATCTTTCTCTCCCCTCTCTATCTCCCCCTCCCCTCTCAATTTCTCTCCCTCTCCTATCAAATAAAATAGAAAATAATACAATAAATAAAAAAGAGAAGGTGGAAGACATATTCACTGAGAGAATACAGTATGGAAAACATTCTTCCTCTCAGTGGGACATTCTGATACATGCAGGAACTCGACCACTTAGAATAAAATTCTCAATAAAAGCCCTGGAGAGTGGGGTAGTTCAAGATGGGAGCAGCTTTGTCTATCAAATTCAGCACAGCCACTCAGACAAGACCTGGAAATTACTGCAAAAGCACAGAGGCAGATCAAAGACGAATTCTCAAATTACCAGCTCAAGGCCTTGTAAGATCCCACTCTCGAGTTCTACTGTGTCTTGCACTAAAATGAGTGGAGTAATAACTACAGAAGGCGCGTACACTCGAGTGTCTGTTTGTGGATTTGGATGTCACTGATAACTCAAATAAAAGTTCCCACGGGCAGGACGGTGCTCACTCGATGGAGCCCACACACAGCAAGGACATAGGTTCAAGCCCCCGTCTCCCCACCTGCAGAGAGCGCTTCACAAGCGGAGAAGCAGGTCTGCAGGTGTGTGTCTCTCTCTCTATATATATATATATCTCCCTCCACTCTCAATTTCTCTCTGTCCTATCAAATACAGTAGAAAGTTTTTTTTTTTTTTAAATGGACGCAAGCAGTGGTGAATTCATAATGCCAGCACCAAGCCCCAGTGATGACTCTGGTGGTAATTACATAAAAAGAAGAGAAGAAAAGAAGAACGAATTCCCTGTGGTAATAGAGACAGAATTCCATCAGCAGAGAGACTGAATACTGAATGAGAAGTCAGGAAGAAGTAAATGGGCACACCGCCTCTGCTCTTTGAAAGGGCCCTAGTTTTTGAGAGCTAAGTAATTGATTTTGTGATGTCACTTACTTAAAAATAAAAATCTCAGTGTAGTGATTTGGCAGTGAGGGAAGACTGTCTATATTCTTTCTATTCTAATAGGACATAAAAGGAAAATAGTTGATTTGCTAGTTCTTACTAGGCTGAAAGCGATGCCAAAGCTAAAGTCAGATTCTATTTATTATCCTAGTCTCTTCAGATCTTAGCTCATCATTGAGTCAATACAAGTTTCCTGGGAAATAGTTGTTGAAGACATTTAAAGAACACTTGAGTGATGTGGGGGCCAGTTTTTCTTATCCCAGAATGTTCATTTAAGGGCAAATGATATGCAGAGCCATAATGCAAGATGGAAAGGGAAGAAAAGGCATCACTTTGCCGCATTTCATGAACAGTTAGGAACCACTGGAAGTAAATGGCAGGAGGAACCCAGTACTCAGGATTATCTGCTGTGTAGCCTCTTAAATGAAGGGGTCTTTTTCCAGCCAGAGAGCCTTGATGGTTGCTGTGTGTTTGCCTGGTTTGCATGTTTCTAGCCGTCTGTAACTTACACAATATGTCAAGAGTTTGAGGGTAAACTTAGGTTGTTCTTTAATTTTTTTATTATATTTATTTATTTATTGGATAGAGATAGAAATGGAGAGAGGAGAGAGAGACAGAGAGACACCTGCAGACCTGCTTCACCACTCATGAAGCTTTCCCCCTGCAGGAGGGGGCCGGGGGCTCGAACCAGGGTCCTTGGGCACTGTAACATGTGCGCTCAACCAGGTGCGCCACCACCCGGCTCCAGCCAGGTGGTTTATTTTATTTTATTTATTTTTGCCTCCAAGGTTATTGCTGGGCTTGGTGCCTGCACTAAGAATCCACTGCTCCTGGAGGCCATTTTCTCCACTGTGTTGCTCTCGTTGTTATTGTTATTGTTGCCATTGCTGTTGCTGTTATTGTTGGAAGATAGGACAGAGAGAAATTGAGAGGGGAAGACAGAGAGGGGTAGAGAAAGAGAGACACATGCAGACCTGCTTTCCCACCTGTGAAGTGACTTGGGTCCTTGTGCGTGGTCCTTGAGCTTTGCGCCACGTGCGTTTAACCTGTTGTGCTACTGCCCTGGCCCCTTTAAACTGTTTTTAAAGTTATGCTGAAGCTGTCCCAGAGAAGCAGGTGTGTTTTTTTGTTAGTTAGTTAGTTTTTTTTACCTCCTGCACACCCCAAGAACATCCCCTCGCTACCGTCTGAGAAGAGAGTGGGGTGCAGAGAGCCAGCCCCTTGTCACCATGGAGCAGCCTGGTCACCACGTGCAGTGATTGCTGTGTGGAGCAGAAGAGATTGCCGGATTCCTTACCTTGGGTAGAAGGCACCGCGTGCACGGCTCATTTCCTTGTAGGTTGTTAAAGTGACTGACATGGCGGGTTGTTTCATGCCATTTCCTCTTGTGTGTATAAAACTGCCTATTGTAAGGCCTTGTATTTGCCAGCTTCTGCACGTGTCACTACCCCTTATCTTGAATTATTTTTTTCTAAGTTTCATCCTAAAAAAAAAAAAAAAAAATGGCAGCACCTGTCTCCCCAGGGAAGCACCACTGTCCCCACCTCACCTTCGACGCAGAGGCCATGGAGGTGGCCTGTGACCGTGGGAAAGGCTTCTCCTATGTCTCTGACCTGCCACAAATGGCTGATCCTGCAAAGAATCAAACTCATCTGCAGAGCAGAAAGGTGAGTGACACCGTGCAAACTCCCACTTTATACGGCAGAGGGAGTCACCAGGCGGAGAACAGCACTCTCCGTTGGACTTACTGCCTAATAAAGTATTCTTTCATTATAAAAAACAACAGCAGCAGCAGCTTTGCTTGGCTGAACAGGATCTAACATCACTGACAACATATAGCAAAGTCAGTGGAGACTTTCTACTAAGCATTATCTTTTTTATGTCACCTTGCAAATAAAAACCATATATATGGGTTTTATGTATATGTATATATATATATATATATATATATATATATATATATATATAGATTTACTGATAAATTTATGCCTTTGTATTTACAATAGGCCACATTTTCAGAAGATGCAGTTAATTATCACAATTACCAGAAACGGTTCCTATTTAACTGAAGTGTCCACTTGACTGTGCAGTGACCACATCTATATATCTGGATATATTTTTCAGTGAGAACAGTTTGATGCTCCAGATAGACCTCCCATGCAATCCACAGCTCCAGGTGAAACTTCAGGGAATTAAATAAGTAAACGTCACTTGGAGAAAATTACAGCACAAAACTGAGTTCTTAATTATTTGGATACTGCATGCCGCCTTCATTTCCAAACTCAGAATATAGCTTCACAAAAATGGTTTATTGTTTTCCCAAGAATATTTATTTACCTGTTCCTATTTTTTTTGTACAAAAACAAAGAAGGCAGAGAAAGTGAAACAGACCACAGCTACAGGGCTTCTTCCAACGTGCTGGGGCCCAGGCTTGAACCTGCATCTTGCATGTGACACACAGCACGCTGTGCAAATGAGCTATCCCGCTGGCCCAGCCTGTTACTGTCTCTGCACTTAAGCTCAGTTCTCTTCCAGGATACTGCCAGGGAGGAAGAAAACAGGTTGATAGCGATCTTTGATCTTCTGAGAACAAAAAGCACTGCGCTTAAAAAAGAAACGAGGACCCCGAAAAGGCAAGGCTGTCTGACTGAACTTGTGGTGAGGGAAGGAGTGACATGAGATCAATAGCTCTGGGGGGTTTGTCTACTGGGATTCTTTGGCAAAGGAAGTTAATCTTAATCGCTGATACCCAACTTAGAAGCAAAAAGAACAACCATCTGAGACTGAGAGTCTCCCTTCTTCTTCACCTTGTGCCTTTAAAATAACAACTTCCGAGCAGTTATAGACCTTGTTCTAGAAAGACATTTGAGGAGTCACAATCCACTAGGCAGCAAAATCAGATGTTCTCAATCCCTCCCCTACTTTCCCCAGACTGAGGTCTTGCCTTGCCAATCCATGCCCCTGTCAGTCTAGAAACTGAGTCCTTTGGAAGGAGAAGAGGGTGGTTTGAGTTAAATATTTCAGCCTCTGGTTGTAAGTTTGAACCACAATAAATCTTCCTCTTTTTTTTGCAGAAGCTAGTGCAGCAGTCTGGCTGTCAGTGATAGTCAGGGGTGGGCTGGTGTTCTGCTTCAGTTTCTTGGATAAGACAGCATGTCAGACTCAGCATCACAGTTTTGTCCCGTGTGATGGAATGGCTGCTCGATTTTAAGGCAGAATGTGCCAGATGCCCCACTGGGAATCCCCGTGCTTGTCATGACTTTAATTCACCTCAGCAAACTTTTTGCATGGAAAAGTCATGCATTCCAGACTTTGAAAGTTTCCTGAGGGCTAGCGAGCGATCTGTATTTATTTAATTCTCTCTTTCCTTTGCCTCCCTCTTCTGAAATAACCTGGGTGAGTTCTCACAGTGCGCCACGGTATAACGTCTGTCTTGTACCCACTTGCCTTTTCCACCTCTGCTGTCTTAAAATGTTCGAAAGTGATGTTGGCCCCACACTGCTCTGCCTTTGCCTGTGACTCCTTTCCTTTCCCTAGCAGCCAGCAAAAATTTTCCTTGTTGTTGACTTTTGATAGTTTTACAATAATGGGCCTTGGCGTCGGCCTTTTAAAAAACATAACACATTCTTTGTTGACATTTTAAAAATTTGTCTTGAGTTTGATCAATGCAAATAGATTTTACCCAGAGATGTTAGTACTTGGAACATTTCACTGATATATAGAGAAAGTAAAGGTATCAAGATTCCTCCTTAATTTTGACCCTATGCATTAGCTGTAAGAAGATCTCTATTAACATAAATCAGGATATGTACAGACAGAGATTCAAGGATTGACTGTGCTTTTAATTACTCAGAACGTTGGGACCCTGACATCAATTATCCATGTCCTATAGGTAAGTCTGAATTCTTATTCTATCTGGGTAGTTGGAATAATAATCACAGATAATCCTAAACCCTTATGCCAGTAATTCATTAAAAAATTCTCCCTTTGAGAACTGGTTTTATCAGAACAGCAAATCATTCTAGAGCTGGCTGGTTAATATCTGATGTTGATTAAGAACAAGATCGTCTAACCACATTCATTCAATGTCCTAGTAGATGGAAAGAAACAATATGGAATCCTAAACAGGTTTTTCAAAGGGAACTTTTGAGTAATAAAAGTATTCCACTCAGTATGCTTTAAATAAATTTATGTTTTGTGAGATTTACTTTGTTTTTGCGTACACATGATTTTAGAAAGAAATCCCTCGCATGAAATATAGCATGAGGAAACAGAATAGGGTGCCCAGTTGTATCATTGTTTATAACTTAAGCAAAATAAATTTAAAAAATTAAACAGCAGGCACTTATTTATTTTATATCATTAAATAATGCAATTTAAATGATGATTAGCTTTTTTCAGTACTTGATTTAAGTCATCTTAAAGACATTAAATTTCATAGCTATAACAATGAGAATAAACAAATTTTACGGCATAATGTTTAATTTGAAACACTAAGAAGTAATAAACTCTTGATGACAAGTAGAAACAAACATGACTGATCAGAAAGCCTAGAAATCAAAAGCATTGTAGTCTATTGTTTGCACGTTGGGACAAAGGGCTATATTTTTCTGTATTCCCAGAATAGTTTATATAAATTACAATGACTTCCAAAATAGGCATCCTTGTGGGGAAATGTTTGTTCGTACTATTCATTGTTGCCCTACAACAAATAGTTCCAAATAAATGTTAGGTCAAAGAACCGTTTCCATCTCTGCCTATACAGTGTCAATTTCCATGCTGAGAAGCATCTGCAAAGTGCAGTCCCAGGAACAGCAGAGGAGTGCACCAACCCACTGTGATACCTTAAAGGAAAAACCAGTGAACTAAGCCACTAATATTTCAACTTCCTTTTTCCAAATGCAGTTCTCAGACACTATAGTATGTTATGACTTCCCCAGAAATATATGAAGGGACTGAGAAAATTCACTAAGCTTGCTCAAAGGTGTTTGAAACTTACCTGATGTTATATGGGAAAGAGGTATAAATATTGTTGACTGTAAACCCCATCAATTTGATTTGGTCTGGGGCCCATATTCAGTTTAGGAGCCTGTGTGCCCTCTGCATCCCTATAGATCTGAGCTCACATTCTTTGGTCATAAGTAGGAAGGTTCCAAGCTGCCCCAATATCAGAACCCATCTTCCTCAGGTGGAAGATAGAGTATGTTGCCCAGCCTCCCTTCGGAGGATGGAACATTCTCTACCGTTGTTGATCCAAGTTGAGGGCAAGGTCCTATGGGGGCCCACAAAGGGGTCTATTGTGTTGTTCCTGATAGAGATGACTGGTAACAATGGAGAGAGGGATTTATTTAAGGTCTAGGCCCATCATGTCTGTGTGGGAATCTCAGGACTCCCTGACTAGGGCCCCAGCTGATGGGGTGGCCTGATAGTGTCTAAAGAGTCATCATTAAAGTATGCTGGTCTCTTGCCCTTATTCAGATTTTGCAGTCCTTGCTTTGATAAGGTTAACTTTGGAGTGAGTGAGAGAACTGTCATAGGAAGTAGGTGAGGAGGGTATCTAAGTCTAAGTAGACATTATTTCATTATGAACTTTATACTGACTCACTGCAGACTATTGTGTACTTTTTCTTTCAGGTATATATTTTGCCCTAATTTATGGATACATGTGAACATATGCTCTATCTCTGGGGACCTGGTCTATATCTAGGTTTTGGGACTTTGTTAGGAAGTGAACCTCCTAGAATGGAATTAGAGAATCCTATGAAAGGAAAGGTCTTACCTGAGTGATGAGGGTGAAGAGTTGCCATTCCATGCCTGACGTCTCTGGACACAGTTTGAAGTGAAGCATGCTGAGGTGGCACTCCTTGCATTGATTAGGTTGTGACTGGTGGACACAGTATCATTTGACATGAATTGAGAGAAGCATGCAGGAAAGTGAGCTCCACCCTAAGGTTCCAGGAGTGGGGAAATAGAGGCTCTATAGAGGAAACATGAGGTTCCTGCTGTCTTAGGGTTCAAGAAGACAATAGATAGTTATTGTTATCATCACATTACTTGGCAATTGAGTTAACTTTGAAAAATCCCTTTGTTAGGATTTGCTGTATCATACGCAACATCACCATAACTTATGTCTTATGACATAAGACATTATTTGTATATAGCTGTGCCACTGGTTGCTTCTGTTCTCCCTGGTCTAGGCTTTTGAGAGAGTCAGCATATCAAAGACTCAGCCCATGTATTAAAAAGACTCAGTCTGTGCTTTGAGATATTCAATCAATTTTCCCCCTCTCATATTAATTAAATAGTAATTTATATGACTACAAATTAATAGGATTGTACATAAACACCATTCCCAGCACCAAAACTATGTTCCATCCCACCCGCTGCCCCGGGAAGCCTAATGTCCACCCTCCCCCTCACCACAGGGTTGTTACTTTGGTGCCCTGCTCCAGATTCAGTCAGGTCCTGCTTTGTGTTTCCCTTTCTGTTATTATCAACTCCTGTTGATGAGTGGGATCATCCCATACTCATCTTTATCTTTCTGACTTAGTTCACTTAACATAATTCCTTCTAGCTCCATCCAAGATGGGTCAGAGAAAGTGGGTTCATTGTTCTTAATAGCTGCATAGTATTCCATTGTGTATATGTACCACAGCTTTCTCAGCCACTCATCTGTTGTTGGGCACATGGGTTGCTTCCAGATTTTAGCTTTTATGAATTGTGCTGCTATGAACATAGGAGTACACACATCTTTTTGGTTGGGTGTTATGGAGTCCTTGGGGTATATCCCCAGGAGAGGAATTACTGGGTCATATGGGAGGTCCATGTCTAGCCACTTTTTTTGGGGGGGCGAGGTTCTTTTGTTAAAACTTTCAACAAACTAGAATTTAAGCATTTTTATGCTTAAATTATGACAATCTGATTGTCATCATTTAAAAAAAGAAATCATCACAGCATGATTACTTGTCATGTAGGCACTCAGTAAAACCTAGGGAAATTCCTAAACATTTATATGTAACTTTATTCTTCTTTTATTTAATGCTCTGCTCTGTTGCAAATTGCACCACATTTATGCTCTGAATATCATTGTCCACAGTGGTGTTTTTGGCAACTGTAGCACAGAGCTACAAAGCAGAGGAACAGGGAAGTCTGCACGCAGGACACAGGCACTTGATGCCTCCTCAGATGCAGCACAGCTCTTGCTATCTAGCGCAACAATAGTAATAGTGGACCACACAGGGCTTTGTGAGCTTCAACAAGATGTGTGCAAAACATTTCATAAGTTTGTAGGTTTTTGTCATTGCCAGGCACAGCTCTATTTACTTTCCGACCTTATAACAAGCCTGTTCCTCAAACACTAGAGAATATCTTAAATAAAGATTTTTGAGACCTAAGGTGTAAGGTGGTTCGCACAGTTGGGTGAATAACAGGCAACTGGCCAAAGTTCAAGCCTGGGAGTGATATGAAAGTGCTGATGCTGGAGTGTCTCTCTCCCTGTCTCTCTGAAATTAAATAAGACATAGTGACTTTCACTCTCAGTTTTTTTATATTTATTTTCCCTTTTGTTGCCTTTGTTGTTTTTTTTACTGTTGTTGTATTGTTGTTGTTATTGACGTTGTTGTTGTTGGATAGGACAGAGAGAAATGGAGAGAGGAGGGGAAAACAGAGGGGGGGAGAGAAAGATAGACACCTGCAGGTGAAGTGACTGCTTCACCTACCTGTGAAGTGACTTCCCTGCAGGTGAAGAGCCGGGAGCTTGAACCCGGATCCTGACGGTGGTCCTTGTGCTTTGTGCCATGTGTGCTTAAACCGCTGCGCTACCGCCCGACTCCCGCCACTCTTGCTTTTTAAGTTAAATCACGCAGAGTGAAATTTGTGTCCAAACTGATTATCCTATTTCAAATGGGAATACAATGACAATTTTCCAAACAGAACATGTCTCAGGAATATCGTCTCTTGCCTTCCTTTTGGAGGCTTTCCTTCTGAGGAATCTCACGTCAGTAATATCTCGTGTTGAGGGTAGTGGAGTGGTTCCTGAGCAGTGCACCCACCAGAAAGCACCAGGAGAGCAGAGGCATCCACGATACCAATTTGGCTTGACCTGGGCAGATTTCCGGCTTACTCACTGAATCTCACAGTCTCCACTTTCTCATCTGTAAATGGGAGACCAAGCATGTCTCACTGAAAGCACACTTGTAAGCATTCAGCAGTGGGCTGTGCAGACTGTCTGCCTAAAAGCATCTCTGTCCAGTTGGCTTCCTCCTGAAAAGCTCTGCAGTCCCTCAGGAATCCTGGGCACCCAATCATGGCCCCAGTCACTTCCTGAAATGGAACACCGGTCAAGCAAAATGTATTGTTCTGCTGGCAATTGCCCCCTCACTCCTCCAGATATTAAAAACTAATCCTCTCAGTTATCCATTGCTGGCAGAGATGACTAATTTAATCTTTCCAGATGAAGTAAAAATGTTTGGATGGAAGGAGTAAACACTCTGCTGAGGCTAATTGTGTGGGTGAAAGTATACCGATACCATAGATGGTTAGTCAAGAATGAACATCAATACTATAGAGAGAATTAAACTACAACCAATTCCATTTGGCAGCAGAAAATGAATATAGTCATTACAGCCAATATGGATTTCATTTTGGTAAATCTTACAGGGGTCATGGGCAATTCTGTTATTAACAATTTATCATAGTCTATCATGTGTGCCTTTTTGGGCCAGGAGAGATTCTTAACTTTAAGAGAAAGTTACCGAGTATATCCTTCCATTTAGAAATGTCAAAAGCATTCTGCTAAACGCCTAGGGTGGCCATCTTTACCGAAGAGAAGTTTGGATTGGAATCACTTTTCTTCCATCTTTTCAGACTTTATACCACAAATTAGGAGAATGGAATGCTTTGTCTGTACCTGCCTTCTGTCTGTGGAATGGCTTGTGACATGTTAGTTACCAGGGCCTTTGAAGACTCTGGACAGAAACAGCATACGGTGTTGTTGCCCCTTCGAACACAGGCTCTCGGGGCAAGGCGGGGCTCACCTCGTTAAGTGCTCACACTACAGCGCACAAGGATCCAGGTTCAGGCACCCGGTACCCACCTGCAGGGAGAAAGTGTCACGCATGAGTGGTGTAGCAGGTGTCTCTCTATCTCTCACCCTCTCAATCTTCTCCTCCCCAATTCCTGGCTAGCTCTATCCAATAAATAAATAAAAACAATAATAAAGCACTTACAAAAATAATAATGGGTTAGAGTGAAACAGATATCAACATAGTTCTATATCCTTCCCAAATCTTGGTAGTTATGAGCATATGACTTTCAGTTTCTTACTAGGAAAATGGCGAAAACAAGCAAGAAAATGGGTTATTCTGAAAATAATATATGATTTATTTAAAGCATCATTTATGTGGTAAATACCTGACCAGAAAGGGTGAGAATTATGTGTTTGTCTCACCACAGATCTTACTCTTTTATCTAACTATCTTTATTTTTACCACCCAGTCCCTTTCACTTCAGTTTTAAAAGAGATGTTCCTTCTCTCTGTCCATTTTATAATCCTCATCAACAAATACAAAAAGAAAACAGATGGAAAGATTTCTTTCCTCGTTCATAGATAAAAATGCAAATTATAGCACCCTGGAAATGAGAATCAAAAATAGAGAGGGAGAGAGAGCACATGAGCTAAGGAAGCTAAGATAAACTAATGCTTTACGACTAACAATGTAAAATCTTTTTGTAAAGCAATATTTCAAAACAGTCACAAATGTACTTACCCCTTCGCTGAAATTATACCCAGAAATAGAATCAGCTGGAAGTGACATTCAGTGGGTCTCTTCGAGCATAAATATTTTTTAAAGAGTAGAAAAAAGTGTTCAGAATGGAAGATTTTATAATTTATGATATAAACAATAGAATGTTATGTGGCCTTTACATTTTCTTTTATTATCTTTATTTATTATTCAGGAAGAGACAGCCAGGAATCAGAGGGAAGGAGGAGACAGAGAGGAAGAGAGACAAAGAGACCCTTGAAACCCTGATTCACCACTCACAAAACTTTCCCCCTACAGTTGGAAACCAGGGACTCAAACCTGGGTCCTTCTGCATAGTAACATGTGTGCTCAACCAGGTTCACCAGCATGACCTTTAAAAGTGGTAATAATAGCCAAGAAGTATCTTATTCCATCAGGTACCCTGCATACACAGAACCCTGGTTCAAACCCTAAAGCCCTCGGGACCACATGGGTAGAAGTTCTCAGTTCTCTCTCTCTCTCTCTCTCTTTCTCTCTCTCTTTCCTGCCCCTTTCTTCTTTCTTTTTTCTTCATTGAAATAAAGATATCAAACCAGGAACAGCTGAATCCCACTGGCATGGGGCCCCTATCACAAAGAAATATAACACACACAAGAAAGTAATAAAATATATTTATGACAACACACATAGATAAAGACTTTGTTGTATGTGACAGCGAGTGAAGCAAAACAATGAGATGGGTTAGAATTGTAAACAGCTTGTGTAATTAACTTTTTAAATATTCTATCTCTTCTGTATTGATAAGTGAAGTTTAAAATCTGAGCCATTCTACATACTTCTCAAATGTGCTAAAATTATGTTTCCATTTTTAAAAATACAAATATCATTTAGTTATAATGTCAGTTTTGAGCTTAATTATATCATCTTTATCATTTCTACTTAATTCCTGCATGTTAATATCTTCCCAGAGAGCCTCTAAACCTTTTGTGGACTGAGGTTGATTAACTTTTACTTGAACACATATTAAATATATACATTAAATAAGTATCAGGCCAGAAATTCAATAAAATAAATTTGAAGAGAACTGACAACCGTTATAAATGAAAAAATTATTACCAGTTTAGGCACCTTCAGACAGTTCCAGTAAATAACATGAAAATGGAGATGCCTCTGTGCTTGGCTCTCCTGATCCCTTCTGGACCCTCTTCTAATCCCTATTGATCAAAATTACCTCCTAGAAAATTGCCTCCTCTTCCATTTGCCTTTGAACTGCTCCAGGCGAGCTCCTTTCATTGACCCACCACTCTTCAGGCCACACTGCAGTGTGGCTGGCTGACAAACGAAGTACACACATACTATCTACAGAAAGTACACACATACTATCTACAGGAAGTACACACATACTATCTACAGGAAGTACACACAGGTATGTGTGTACATACTATCTACAGGAAGTACACACACACTATCTACAGGAAGTACACACATACTATCTACAGGAAGTACATACATACTACCTGCAGGAAGTACACACATACTACCTGCAGGAAGTACACACATACTATCTGCAGGAAGTACACACATACTATCTATAGGAAGTGCACACATACTGTCTACAGGAAGTACACACATACTACCTGCAGGAAGTACACACATACTACCTACAGGAAGTACACACATACTACCTACAGGAAGTACATACATACTACCTACAGGAAGTACACACATACTACCTACAGGAAGTACACACATACTATCTGCAGGAAGTACACACATACTACCTGCAGGAAGTACACACACATACTATCTGCAGGAAGTACACACATACTACCTATAGGAAGTACACACATACTACCTACAGGAAGTACACACATACTATCTGCAGGAAGTACACACACATACTATCTGCAGAAAGTACACACATACTACCTACAGGAAGTACACACATACTATCTGCAGGAAGTACACACATACTGTCTACAGGAAGTGCACACATACTGTCTATAGGAAGTGCACACATACTGTCTACAGGAAGTACACACATACTATCTGCAGGAAGTACACACATACTACCTACAGGAAGTACACACATACTGTCTACAGGAAGTACACACATACTATCTATAGGAAGTACACAATACTATCTACAGGAAGTACACACATACTATCTACAGGAAGTACACACATACTATCTGCAGGAAGTACACACATACTATCTACAGGAAGTACACACATACTGTCTATAGGAAGTACACACATACTTGCTACAGGAAGTACACACATACTATCTGCAGGAAGTACACACATACTATCTGCAGGAAGTACATACATACTACCTACAGGAAGTACACACATACTGTCTACAGGAAGTACACACATACTATCTATAGGAAGTGCACACATACTGTCTACAGGAAGTACACACATACTATCTACCACAAAGACTTGAAGACTGGATGGTAGACAAGCAGTTAGGGTCCAGGCAGGAAAACAGAAAGCGTGCTAGACATTTTGATTCACTTAAAACTGAAGAAATAAAGACTGTTATCCAGACAACACTGCATTCCTCTGTTCCTCAACCTTGCCTCTGCTGCTCATCTTGATTTCTCTGTCTCTAGCCAATAAATAAATAAATAAATAAATAAATAAATAAATAGGCCTTCAGAGAGGAAAGAGGCAAATCCTCAGTCTCATTCTGGCAAAGCTTCAAGGCAACTGGCTGCACCAATGCAGCAGATGAAGGAAAACATATGTAGCAGCCCCCAGACATCAGGATAGTGGGAAAGGTCATAGAACCAACCAAGCAGATAGACACTCACTTCATGATTAACACAATTCAGAGGTTAAAGGAATATCAGCACTGCATACTCTTCCTCCCTCTCCCTCTCCCTCTCTCCTTCTCTCTCTCTCTCCCCCTCTCCCTCTCCCTCCCTCTCTTCCTCTCCCTCTCTTCCTCTCCCTCCCTCCTTCTCTCTCTCTCCCTCTCTTCCTCTCCCTCTCTCTCTCCCTCCTCTCTCTCTCTCCCTCCCTCCTTCTCTCCCTCTCCCTCTCCTCTCCTTCTCCCTCCCTCCTTCTCTCTCTCTCCCTCTCCCCCCCTCTCTCCCCCTCTCCCTCTCCTCTCCTCTCTCTCCCCCCTCTCTCCCCCTCTCTCTCTCCCCCTCTCCCTCTCCTCTCCCTCTCCTCTCTCTCTCCCCCTCTCCCTCTCCTCTCTCCCTCTCTCTCTCTTCCCCTCTCCTTCTCCTCTCTCTCTCTCTCCCTCTCCCTCTCTCTCTCTCTTCCCCTCTCCCTCTCCTTCTCCTCTCCCTCTCTCTCTCTCTTCCCCTCTCCCTCTCTCTCTCTCTTCCCCTCTCCCCCCCTCTCTCTCCCTCTCCCTCTCCCCCCCCCTCTCACACACACACACACACAACCCCACGAGAAATTTGGCTGTGCCTTCTTTCCATTGCACCCTTTGCACCTATGTCAGCCAGCAGAGGTGCAGACTGCTTTACAGAAAGCTCCAGAGGGAGAATGTCTCCCTCCCTCCAGGAACAGCTGCTGCCAGTTGAGGTTTCCCATGGGCCTTTTGTGCTTGTTCACTGCTGCGCACAGTTCCATGAAGCCTGTGCATGTGTGCTGGCAGGGGCTCGGTGACTGCAGAGCTGAGGATTCTGGGAAGAGGTGGCCGTTTCTGGTGTCTCACTGTGGGGAGAAGCATATCCAGAAAGCTAAGGGCACTTAGGCCTATGTGTGCTTAGCCGGGTGTGCCACCCACCTATTCTTTCTTTTTTGGATGGAGGCAGAGAGAAACTGGGAGGGAAGGGAAATAGAGCAGGAGAAAGAGACAAGAGACACCTGCAGCTCTGCTTCACCACTGGAAAAACATCCTCCCTGCAGGAGGGGAGCAGAGGCTTGATAGTTTTCATCTCTCTTGCGATAACACTTGATAGTGTTGTGAATACTAACCTATCATTTATATTGGGCACTGTTTTTTGTGTTTTCCACGTAGTAACTCAGTTTAATATTTATAACCCCCCACTTCTGGCTGAATATGAATGATGATATTAGAATTGATTCAGGGAAATGAAAACACACAAGATATTTTAACCCAGAGCAGTTACATAGGGAATTGGCTATGCAGGTGTTGAAATGGAGAAAGCAGTAGGAGAGTAAGTATAGAGAGAGATGCTGCTTCAGAAGAAAGTGACCAAGCCACCAGTACATCTGGACAAACTCAAGGAAGATTGGGGGCGGGGAGACAGAGCCCCCAGACTTGTCTATTTGAGACCTGCGTGGCCCCAGGCTCCATCTCTGCACTTCCTTGGAGCAGAGATGACTCCCCTGCGAGCCCCTGGCATGTGTCCTCTCCTGGGAGCTTCCCCAGCTGCCCCAAGGACCATTCTTAGTCTCAGGTCTAAGGATCCACCCCACTGGAGTAGAAAGCTCCCTGGATGCTGTTCCCAGCCTTTCTAGCAGAAATATGTACTCTGGAGAGCTTCTATTTCCCTAATTCTGTTGATTTAGTTTCCCATCATTGAAGAAATTCCCACATACCCTGGTCTCTTAAGCATCATTCTTGACTTATATATCAGTTGCATATTTATGGAAATATACGTATTCTAGAGCTTCTTTGTAGGGAGTAGGTAAGCTATTATCGTGCCACGTATGCCATCTACGATATCATTCTTGTGTCTTTTAAAAAGCAGAAATGGAATTCTGCTACTCAGAACGTTTTGCAATGTGTGGCTTTTTAAAATGTATCAATAAAACACAAGCACATTTCCATGACAGTGGATATATGTTATTTTAAAGCTGCAATGGTATTTGGATATGAACATATCACACAGACATTCCCCACTGATGGTCATTTGGCCTTGTTTTCAGTTCCCACTACTGCAAACATTTCTGCAGCAAGTGTCCTCATGCACTTTGAAATCATCTTTGTAGAACAGATTTTTCAGTGTTGATTTGTCAGGACAGAGGGAACATTCATAGATTGTCTTTTCATAGAAGCAGATAATTCTTTCCTCTCTGTGCTTTTCTTTATTATTGTTTTAAATTATCTTTATTTACTTTTTGAATCGAGACTGTCAGAAACCAAGAGGGGAGAGGGAGATAGAGAGGGAGAGATTCAGAGAGACGCCTGTAGCCCTGCTTCACTACTGCAAAGCTTCCCCCCTGCAGGTGGGGACTGGGGGTGGAGTGGGGTTCGAACCTGGATCCTTGCTCATTGTAACATGTGCACTCAACCAGGTGTGCCACCACCTGGCCCCCTCTGTGCTTTTCTTAATAGTTAATTTCACCTATCCGAGGTCATCACCTGGTGGCTATTCGGTGATGTGGAAGGACCAGACCCCTGAGCATCCGCTGCTGTATTCTGGGTATAGGGGAGACAACACTGTGAACGTGGAGGGCGTTCAAGGACCTGGAGAAGCTTCGGGTCAAAGTGAAATAAAGTGACTTTAGCATCAGTCCATTCCTTCAACATTAAATACGGGGCAATAATTCCCATTGACAAGTGAAGAGTTTACTGCTTCATGAAAATGTTTACCAAGAAATAGCAGAAAAAAATTGTAAGTCCTAAAGTCATAGTAGGTAATTTTCAAAAATCCTCAGAACATTTTATAAACATTAAAAAACACTTAATCCTTAAGAGGTCTTTACTTCCCAAATCCTTTCTCTTGTTAGATGCTGGTCTGATGCTGGTCTTTACTCCACTTTTTAACTCTTCTCGTACCACTATTCTACTTCTGTCCAATAATTCCTCTCTCTCTTTCTCTCTCTCTCTTTCTCTCTCTCTCTTTCTCTCTCTCCCTCTCCCTCTCCCTCTCCCTCTCCCTCTCCCTCTCCCTCTCCCTCTCCCTCTCTCTTCCCCAGAGTGCTGGTGGCATGAAGAGACTGAACCTGGGGCCTTAGAGTCTCGGGCATGAGTCTCTTTGAATAACCAGTATGCTGTCTGCCCCCCCCTCTTCTGTCCAATAATTCAGGCTTTTAAATTATGTCCCTGTCTTTTATCCTTGAGTATAAAGTTCAAGATGCCTATGTCAGAACAAGCATTTGGTAAAACTACCTGAAAACACTAGGGATGAAAGCTATTGATCTTCATTCAGTGAACTGCTTCAAAACAGTTGAACAAAATATCACTGGAATTTACTCAAAATGTGTTATCTTTGTGTGAAGTACTATTGTCCTTAGAAGCTATAAAAATAGCTAGCCCATAAAAGAGTGAGAGACATAGAAGATGCTGCAATCACTGAGGCAAGCTGTGTTTTCCAAAAACACCGGCAGCCATGTTGCTCATGTCTGCCATCTCAAAGCGGAGCCTGCTGCATTCACGCCCCTGCCCACCCACAGACACTTCAGTGTGGGCTCTGCGACTGTCTAGTAAGCAGGCTGCAGAGCAGGTGGAGTGGTGTGACTTTGGGATCTAGACCTCAGAGGCGCTACAGCTTCCATCTGGCTCTTCCTCTCTGGGAACACTGGCTGTGCAGTCCTAATTTTGAGGAGTGCCGGGTCACTGGGAAAGCACACTTGTCAGGGGCTAGGTTAGGACAGCTCGCCCCAAGGCCTCATAGTTCCCTCAGGAAAGGCATCAAACAATAGGAGTCAGAGGCCAGTCTTCACTCCTACACCTATCTCCCTGATGTGCACAGAAACAAAGAGGCTGTTTCTGGTGTGAAAGTGGAAGGAACTCTCTCACGCAGTGAAAACCTACCCTCACCTTCAGGACAACAAGAAGCCCGAAAACATTTCAGGCTATTGACATAATTAAATATTGCGAGTTATACTTTAAACAAAATTGTGTTTATTCATTTTGATTTTGAGAGGACAGAGAGAAATTGAAAGGGGAAGGGGGAGGAATAGCCGCAGAACTCTTTCACCACTTGTAAAGCTGACCCCCATCCACCCCCACCACACACCACCTGCAGGGGAGTCGCTTCACAGGTGGTGAGGCCAGTCTGCAGGTGTCTGTCTTTCTCTCCCCCTCTGTCTTTCCCTCCTCTCTCCATTTCTCCCTGTCCTAGCCAACAACAATGACATCAATAATACCTACAACAATAAAACAACAATAAGGGCAACAAAAGGGAATAAATAAATAAGTGTTTAAAATAATAGCTGGCAATAGTTAAGCATGTCTAACCTTCAAGATACAATGACTAGATTAAAGTGGGGAAATTTACATTTTCAGCTTCTCTCTTTACAACCTGTGTGGTGGTGACTTAAAAGTAACTCTGGGGGGACTGTGGAGGCAGCTTGATACACAAAAAGGCCTTTGTGCCTGAGGCTCTGAGCCCCCAGGTTCAAATTCCGGCATCGCCATTAGCTACAGCTGAGCAGTTTTCTGACCTCTGTCTTTCTCTTAATCCTATTAAAAAAGAAACATGATTTGGCATAGAAGGTAATAATAGCACACAGACTTGAGGCATGAGACCCCAAGTTCAACAGCCCGATAGATTCCCATGTGTGAGAATGATGTTCTCTCTTTCTCTGTCTCTCGTTAGTAAATCAATAAATCTGAAAAAAAAGAATCATATTAAATTAATTAAAATAGGTGAGCCAGGCAATAGCGCAGCAGGTTAAGTACAGGTGGTGCAATGTGCAAGGACCTGCAGGGGAGTGGCTTCACAATCGGTGAAGCAGGTCTGCAGGTGTCTGTCTTTCCCTCCCCCTCTCTGTCTTCCCCTCCTCTCTCCATTTCTCCGTGTCCTATCCAACAACAACAACAACAACATCAATAACAACAATAGCAATAACAATAACAAGGGCCACAAAAATGGGAAAAAACAGCCTCCAGGAGCAGTGGATTCGTAGTGCAGGCACCGAGCCACAGCAATAACCCTGAAGGCAAAATAATAAAATAGTATACTTTAATTAATTTATTTACTGTAGAGACAGAGAGAGAATTAGAAGGATCTTGTCCCAAATGTTACTGAGAACTTCTCTTAAGTCCAATTCAATACGTGTTTCGGAAACAGCAGTAGACTCGCAAGGGGTGAGAAGAAGCCCACAGTAGAATGTGACATTCGTTTATTATTTATTCTGCGGCTTTAGAAGCAGACTGCAGTGTGGACTCCACCAGCACAAAAGGCTCTGGGAAGGAGGTAAGAGGAGGCCAAGGGCCTTTGGGTCTTGCTGTGTGGGGATGGGGAAGGACCTGCATTGAGGGTTAGAGGTTTTTGTTTTTTTTTTAATTTTTTATTTATAAAAAGGGAACACTGACAAAACCATAAGATAAGAGGGCTACAACTTTGGGCAGTTCCCAGCACCAGAACCCTGTGTCCCATCCCCTCCCCTGACAGCTTCCCTACTCTTTATCCCTCTGGGAGAGTGGGCCCAAGAGTTCTTATAGGTACCTTTTACGGCCTGGACCTGTGTGTCAGCAATGGTACTGTGCACCACTGATGCCAAAGTAAAGCAAAATGAAATAAAGTAAAATTAGAAATAGGCCACTCTTACCTGCTCCCAGCTGATGCTCCCTTTCAGCCATCACCACCTTTTCTCCCACTGTCTTGATGGAGCTGAGAGAAACTGGCGGCCCACCGCAATAGGGCAGAGAACACAAGTTGTGAATCAGCAAGGCACTGTGTCTTCTTTTGTGCAACAGAAATGGGAAATCCAGCAAGTTGGCTGCGTAGTCTCTGATGCAGATCTGTCCACCTCTCCTTGGAAGTCGAGGTTCAGGGACTTCACCTGACCGGCTCAGGGAGGCAGGAGGTGGTTGTGACCCAGCAGGAGTTTGGGATGATTAGCACACAAGTGACCTCAGCCTGACAGAGCCAGTGACTGATCCTGGTCTCTCCACCTGGTGATCTTGGGTGACTTAGTTTGCGGACTTTGGGCTTTTGCCTATTTCCTTAGCTACACTTCTCCCCTCACGTTCTCAGGGCTTTTATGAGTAAAGCCCTCTTTTGCTGAGCCTTCAATGGAGTCATTTACTTTGCAGCACCTGGATACTTGCCTTATACCTGTTTCATCCAAATAAAGCCTCTACTTGTGTAAACCCCTTCCCTGCCTCCCTTAGCCAACCCTTTATGCTCCGCAGCCAAAGCCCTTTCTTTTTTTTCTTTTTCTTTTTTCTTTAAAAAAGGAGACATTAACAAAACCGTAGGATAGGAGCGGTACAACTCCACACGGTTCCCACACCAGAACTCCCTATCCCCTCCCCTCCCCTGACAGCTTTCCTATTCTTTATCCCTCTGGGAGTATGGACCCAGGGTCATTGTGGGATGCAGAAGGTGGGAGGTCTGGCTTCTCTAATTGCTTCCCCGCTGAACATGGGTGTTGACAGGTGGATCCAAACTCCCAGCCTGCCTCTCTCTTTCCCTAGTGGGGCAGAGAGGAGCTCCAGGACGCATTGGTGGGGTTGTCAGTCCAGGGAAGTCTGGTCGGCATCATGCTGGCATCTGGAACCTGGTGGCTGAAAAGAGAGTTAACATACAAAGCCAAACCAATTGTTGACCAATCACGAAGCTAAAGGCTGGAATAGTGCAGATGAGGTGTTGGGGGTTACTCATTGCAGACTATTGTCCACTTCTGCTTTCAGGTATATATTTTGCCCCAGTTTATGGACACGTGTGAACCTATGCTCTATCTCAGGGGACCTGGTCTATATCTAGGTTTGGGGACTTTATTGGGGAATGGAACACCTGGAATGGAATTAGAGATACTATGAAAGGAAAGGTCTCACCCGAGGGATGAGGCTGAAGGGTTGACATTCCACACCTGAGGTCTCTGGACAGTCTGAAGTGAAGCATGCTGGGATGGCACTCGTTGCGTTGATTAGGTTGGGATGGGTGGATGCACTATTGTTTGGCATGAATTGAGAGAAGCATGCAGGAAAGTGCACCCCACCCTAAGGTTCCTTCTAAGCTTCAAGTTACAGCAGGCAGTGGTCAGTATAACAGAAGTGGGGAGTGTTAGTGGGGTGGGTGGGTCTACAGTTCAGCATTTTTGTCCACACTTAGCCCACTGTTGGCATGACTGAAATGAAAAGACCTAAAAACTGGTCTTTGAAAGAAAAGATTATATGCACAGTCCCCACACAACCATGTATGTATGAGACGTCTGAATACCAAAGACATTGCTAGAATATCTTCACTTACTATTAACTCACTTTCAGGTCTAAGCACACACATTATAGTGCTAAGGACCTAGGTTCAAGCCCCCAGTCCCCACCTGCAGAGGGAAAGCTTTGCAAATGGTGAAGCAGGGATGTGGGTGTCTCACTGTCTCTCTCCCTCTCTATCTCCCCCTTCCCTCTCAATTGATTTCTGGCTGTCTCTATTCAGTACATAAGTAAAGATAATACAAAAACATTTAAAAAAATAAACTAACTTTCAGCATCTAGACTATACTGGTACTCACAAAAAAGGTGTTTTTATGTTTGTTTTTTATTTAAACTATGCCTCCCCACTCCTGGGTTGATTTTGGCCCACGGGAGGAACTTTCAAGGTGTATTTATTAGGCAATTAATTCAGGGCTTTTGAGTCACTGTGATAGAATTTTTTAAGTGGCTGTATTTTCCCCTGCCTTTTATGAACCACCACAAAATATCCTGCACCCAGTCGACACTTAGCCGTGATCTATGATGTGTGACCAAGCCTATTGGTGAGGCGATATGTCCCTGCTTGAAATAAATGCACGCAGATTTTGGAGATAATTAGCTCACACTCTGCCATCACAGTGAGTTTTCTTTTCAAGAAGTCAAGGTCTTAGTCTCAGACCATTCATCTGGCAAGACACTCTGGCACTTTCCCCTTTAATAGCAATAACAACCATGCTCAGGTCAATTTTTGTGAAACCCTTTCTGGTGTGACATATCCCTAGATGTGAAACATCTTATTTTCTTTATATAATATATATATATATATATATATATATATTATAACATATAATATATATATATATGTTCCCTTTTGTTGCCCTGGTTGTTTTTTTATTGTTGTTGTAGTTATTATAGTTGTTGTTGTTGATGTCATTGTTGTTGGATAGGACAGAGAGAAGTGGAGAGAGGAGGGGAAGACAGAGAGGGGAGAGAAATACAGACCCCTGCAGACCTGCTTCACCGCCTGTGAAGCGACTTCGCTGCAGGTGGGGAGCCGGGGGCTCGAACCGGGATCCTTATGCCGGTCCTTGCGCTTTGTGCATGTGTGCTTAACCAGGACTTTGCACATGCTTTGTTTCACTCCTCCCAGGGTGCTCTTCATCAGAGAACGTGAAGGAGAGAGATCACTGCAGTTTCTGTTGACCCCGTGGTACCAGTAGGCACCACATTCATGGCAAATTCACTTTACCCAGTGAACTCTCTCTCCTGCCTTCTCCTGAATTTTTAAAAAAATATATTTTTTATTTGTTTCAATGAGAGATTGACAGAGACCAAAGGATTGTTCAGCTCTGGCTTACAATGAATGGCTCTGGGTATTGAACCTGGGACCTCACTGCCTGAGGCCTGACAGTCTTCTAGGGGGTCCAGGTAGTGGTATCCTGCTTGAGGACTCAGGTTCAAACCCCACTGGGGGTGGGGAGCGTCTTCACAAGCAATGAAGTGTATAGGGTCTGTCTTTCTCTTTCCCTCTCTCTATCTGCCTCCCCCTCAATTTCTCTCTGTCTTATAAAATAATAATGAAAATAGAAAAAGAGAGAGAAAAAAAAAGGAAAAAGTGACCATTGGGCTGGCACCAACCCACATCAGTAACCCTGGTGGTGATAAGAAAAAAAAAATAAATAAGAAAGGGCAAGGAAAGTGTTTTGCATAATAATTTTGCCATTTCCGTTGCCCCCTCTTCTGAATTTTAATAGACTATTCCCACTACTGAGACTTTTTACTAAGCCAAAACTGAATTTTATCTGTGAGTCTTTATTGAAATCCTAAATTGCCTCAAAATGCCAATTTCATCTTCACTTTAAGCTTCAAGAAATAACGACTGAAGCCCCATGGTTAATCAAGAGTTCTGCTCACTGCCTTTGAAAGAGTTTCTTACAGAAGGGAGCCTGGTGGTGGCGCACCTGGTTGAGTGGACACGTTTTAGTGCTCAAGGACCCGGGTTCAAGCCCCCGGCCCCCACCTGCAGGAGGAAAGCTTTGTGCGTGGTGAAGCAGGGCTGCAGGGGTGTCTCTGTCTCTCTGTTGCCCAGTTCCCTCTTGAAGTCTGGCTGTCTCAATCAGATACTAAAGATGATGTAGAAGGGAGTTGGAGTATTGCTGGGACTGATGGTTACTTTTGAAGCTGTAGGTATCTCGCCACCTCTGTTGTTTTTGTTTGTTTGTTTGTTTTTGTCACCGGGCTTTCTCTCACAGGCTTTGAAGTTCCCCCCTTGCATGTGGGGAGGTGAGGCTTGAACACGGGTCCTTGCATATAGTGACCAGATGCACCACCAACTGCCCTTCTTGCCACCTTTTTTAAAAAATAAATTTCCGGGGCCAGGCGTTGGCACACCTGGTTGAGTGCTTACATTACAATGCCCAAGGACCCGGGTTCAAGTCCCTGGTCCCCACGTGTAGGGGACAAAGCTTCACAAGTGGTGAAGCAAGGCTGCAGGTGTCGCTCTGTCTCTCTCCCGCTCCCTCACCTCTCCATTTCTTTCTGTCTATATTTAATAATAAATTAATTAATTAAAATATTTAAAATAAATAAAACAGACTTAAACAAATAAAAGTAAAGTTGCACTAACTTTGTCACTGACACCTTTAAACCAAGACATTCCACTATCTCTAACCCACAAATTATTTAAAAAGTAAAGAAGGGAAGGGACACTGTAGAATATACAGGACGGTTCTTCACGAGAAAGGCCAAGTGTGTGTCCAGCTGCTCAGGGTCTGTGCGGCGTCCCTCTGTGAGAGCTTACCGCCTGGTCTCTGACAAGTCTCTGCAGTCTCCTCTGAGCACAAATACATGCAATAAAATATCACTTCCATTTCACAGAAGAACTTCGTGGCCTTCTGATTTCGCCGGGACGCTTTGCTATCTGGTGTGCAGGCAGGGTGAGCTGTGTGTTCATGTGGAGGAAAGAGCTTACACTCCCCAAGAGCCTTCCCTTTCATCTTCTGTGCTCTGACCATCAGGGTAATCGCAGAGAACATTGCTGTGTGCTAAGGGTGTCTTTTTCTTCTGGACACTTCAAAGAGAAACCATCATTAGGCCTGAGTGGCAGTCATTATTTGCCTCCAAAGCCCAAGTGAGCAGATGAGCGGTGACTGTCTAAATGGCAAAAGGTGTGTGTGACCACCCACAGAATTCTAAACCTAGACTCCCAGCCCTACCCACTGTCATGAGGACAATGACATGAAAATACACTTTAAACTGAGAAGTTTCCATAGGAGAGAGTAATACTCTAATTGTGATCTGTCCACTCCAAAATATTCTAAACACTATTGGTTGAATGGCCATCATGTCCCCAAACCAAGTCACTCTGTGAACCCAGAGGAGACAGTAAGCTCATATTTCTTGTGAAGATGCAAGGTAGGTGAGATGTCAAACATCCAACAGTGGTTTCAGACAGAAGTTATCCAGTTGGAATTAAACACTGCAAAATTCTTGGGAGACGGGCTGGGCCTCGGTGCACCTGGTTAAGCACACACAGTACTGAGCACACATAGTACTAAGCACAAGGACCAGCACAAGGATTCACGTTTGAGCCCCTAGCTCCCCATCTGCAGGGGGAACACTTCACAAGAGGCGAAGTAGGTTTGCAAGTGTCTATCTTTCTCTCTCTGTCTCTATCTCCCCTCCCTTCTCAATTTTTCTTTGTTCTAGACAATAAAACAGAAAAAACAGCTGCCAGGAGCAGAGAATTCAAAGTGCGGACACCCAGCCTCAGCAATTTCCCTAGGAGCAAAAAGGAAGGAAGGAAGGAAGGAAGGAAGGAAGGAAGGAAGGAAGGAAGGAAGAAGGAAGGAAGGAAGGAAGGAAGGAAGAAGGAAGGAAGGAAAGAAAATCCTTGTAAGCCAAGGACACACCTAAAAAAAAAAATACAGGAAACCCAAGTCATCCTAATGTGAAGCTTCTCACAAAACATTCATGTGTGTGGAGGGCCAAGCCCAAATTTATCAAAGTTGCTACCCTTCCATGTCCACAAATGTCTTTAAAAAATATCTTTGTCTTACTGACTTTGGATAAAGATAGAGGGAAGTCGAAATGGGAGGGGAAGATAGAAAGTGGGAAAGCCAGACACCTGAAGCCCAGTTTCCCCACTGGTGAACCATCTCCTGCAAGTGGGGACTGGGGGCTCAAACCTGGGTCCTTGCACATGGTGACGTGCGTCCAACTTGGCGTGCCTCCACCTAGACTTCCCTGGTTGCTTTTTCAAAATTTTATTTATTCATTATTGGATAGACAAAGAGAAATTGAGAGGGGAGGTGGCATAGAGAGGGAGAGAGACAGAGACACCTGCAGATCTGCTGCCCTGCTTGTGAAGTGTCCCTCCTGCAGGTGGGGGCCGGGGCTTGAACCCTGGTTCTAGTGTATTGCAACATGAGGCTTTTCCAGATGCATCACTGCCTGGCCCCTCCAAGGAAACAAACTCCATCTGTTCACGGAAGCAGGCTATGAGCTACAGTGTGTCAGGGGCATGCAGGCGAATCATTTTCAATCTACAAATTAAGGGCATGGGAGGAAAGAAAAGCAGAAGCCTGTCCTCTGCTACATGGCAAAGAAGAACACATGCTCCATGGCGTCACAGACCCTTGGTGCCTTGTGGAATTTTTCCAAAGAAGTCATTCACACAGTTGGTCACAAAAGAAAACCACTCCCCCAGGATTACTTTAGTATAGTGTTCTTGGTCTTATCGTTGTCAGTGATCAATGGAGCAACGGAACGGGGCCGGGGCCGGGGCCGGGGGGGAGGATGGCAGGTAGATCGCATCAGAGCAGGTACTATGGGTCTCAGTGTCATGCTTGTTCTAGGCCATTATCTTTTTTTTGTTCCTCCAGGGTTAACACTGGGGCTGGGTGAGGGCACTATAAATCCACTTCCTGGCGGCCATTTTTTTTCCGTTTTATTAGATCGGACAGAGAGAAATTGAGAGAGGAAGGGGAGATAGAAAGGGAGAGAGACAGAGAGACACCTGCAGACCTGCTTCACTGCTAGTGAAGCGTCTCCCGTGCAGGTGGGAGCTGGGGACTGGAACCAGGATCTTTGTGGGGGTCCTTGGGCCCACTACCTTTTTCATGTAGCTAGTTTTCAAGTCCACACCTAAGCAATCTCTAATAATTTTGCTAAGTACTTTCCCTCCTTTGGGAGAACACTTGGTGTTTACCTCAGCTCCCCTAGGTTGTCTGCAACTTACAGCACACACGAAGTACAAATTCTTAAATGTTTAAAAATATTGTCGAGTTATCAGAAAAGCCACCATGTATTCTCCTGTGAAAACAGGTGTCATGACTTTTCTGAAAAACCACTATTTTTATTAACTACACTATTTTTATTATCTACAAGATCACAGGGTATCGTTTCATACCACAGCCACCATCAACACTCTGTGCCTACCCCACTGAGATCAACTGCCTGGGACTGAGAGAAGCAAAAGCCTGAGCTGTGTGACTCCGTGATGCCACCGTCCTTCTCTGTGAGCCGCCACTAGGATATACTTGGGACTCCTACCGCGCAGATGCGGGCCAGCTCCAGTCTGAGCTCAGGCTGTCCATGGCGGTGACACAGTGAAGTCCTCACAGACCTGTAGTATTTATTCTGATGCGATCTACCTGCCATCCTCCCCCCCGGCCCCGGCCCCGGCCCCGGCCCCGTTCCGTTGCTCCATTGATCGCTGACAACGATAAGACCAAGAACACTATACTAAAGTAATCCTGGGGGAGTGGTTTTCTTTTGTGACCAACTGTGTGAATGACTTCTTTGGAAAAATTCCACAAGGCACCAAGGGTCTGTGACGCCATGGAGCATGTGTTCTTCTTTGCCATGTAGCAGAGGACAGGCTTCTGCTTTTCTTTCCTCCCATGCCCTTAATTTGTAGATTGAAAATGATTCGCCTGCATGCCCCTGACACACTGCAGCTCATGAATGACCTGCTTCACAGCCTTTCCTTGCCGAGAGAGCTTGTGTTTCCTTCCTTAGAAAACTCGTTTACTTAGAAGCAAATTATATGAAATAATCAGCAAAGGTCGCCGCTGGTGAGGAACATGTTCCGTTCATGTGCCTGCCCTTGAACCCAAGTGCAAATGAATTTTTAATCCATTAATTACACAGTTAGCTCCTTCAGGACAGAAAGTGTATTGCCCACCACACCTCTGTCTGTGGTGCCTCCCACAATGTGACAGACTTTGTGATTGTTCGGAGGAAAGAAAGCTGGCATACCGTGAAGTCATAGTAATATAATGATAATAAAACCTTTCACTCTCTTTTCTAGTTTCCTAATCTAAACTCTGTATCTTTCTATCAATCACTCTTATGGCTCCCCTCAGCTGCCTTCATTTCAGTTGTATTCTTCCCGTAAGAAAATGAACAGACCAATGTCAATTTTCAGGTGGCAATTTCATGCATTTCCATGGCTTTATTTACTATGTGTGTTGGTGACAGCCAGCTCATGGCATCAATCACAGAGGTAAATTCCCATGAGCCCCCAGGATGTCTTGATGTATTACCCCTGGACTATTCCTTTTGAGAGATTTATCAAAGAATGGGAGTCTCAGAGAAACCTAACAATCCCTGCATTGAGGTCCACTCAATCATTTAGACAGTCTAAGGAATCACATTTGTGAAGCCTCCCCATGCATAAAATAAAACACAGGGAAGAATAAAGCTCAAACTGAACTCAGGCCAGTAGGAAGCCATGAATTGTCCTGATTAAAAACACCGCCTTTGCATTCAGTCCACCTGGAGTCAGGTTACAGCCACCCACTACTGGTCATAGGATGGCCAGCTGTCCTTCTCAAGTCTTCCATTCCTCCTATGCTGCTAGAAGTAAGGATGTCTGGCTCCTAGACCAGCAGAGGAGAAAATGGCCCTTGAAGATGCATCCATTGACATATCCAGAGTGGAGTGCATCTTCCTAAGACCACAGTCATCTTTGAAGACTGGGAAAAGAAAAACGGTTAATCTAACTACAAGAAGTTTTTGTCATTTCTGCCACAGATTCTTTTTAGCTAAAATCAACCATTCAGAATGTCACCACTTAACCTGGTGGGGTACCCTTGGTATCCGACATCAATGGTACTAACTTGCCAACTGCAGCACTGATCAAGGAGGCAGAAATGTCATCTCTTCACATTATGAATTTGGCAGGAGAACTTTTTGAAAAATATATAGCCTGAATCATGCGCTATGTGTTAATTAGTGAGAAAGGCTAAGGAGTACTTGATTTTACGTTCAACTTGAAAATTTCAATTTATTTCTCAGTTCAGTGGGATGGTGATATTAATAGCCAGTATTAACAGAGTGATTACTCTGTGTCAGGCATAGTTCCTTGCACAAATATTTCTCAATTTAGGAAAATGTTCTGTAGAGTTCCTGGGCGATAATTACTATACTTTCTCCTCAAGTGAATCAAAATTCAAATCAACCTTGCCTTTGACTTTAGATAGGCCGACATGACTTTGGCATCTAGGTCTCACCAGGTCATTTAAAACCCTCTGATCTTCTCTTCACTCTCAAGGTGACTTTTCCATCAGTACTAACACACACACACACACACACACACACACACACACACACACACACACACACACACACACACCCTTGTGTGCCTGGGGGAAAGAATTTGTTGCACAGGAAATAAAGAGCTGTAAGAGGTGTGACTTAGAAAGGTGAAGGCAGGGTTTGCATGTTTATAAGCTAGACCTAGGGGCATGTCTTCCTCTCATCCTCCCTCCCTCCCTTCTTCTCTCTTCTCCCTCCCACCCTCCCTCTCTCCCTCCCTCCTTCTTCTCTCTCTCACTCTCTCCCTCCCTCTCTCTTCCTCCTATCCTCCCTCCCCTCTCTCCCTCCCTCCCTCTCTCTCTCTCCCTCTTCCTCCCTTCTTCTCTCTCTCTCCCTCCCTCTCTCTCTCACTCCCTCTCTCTCTCCCTCTTCCTCCTATCCTCCCTCCCTCTCCTCCCCTCCCTCCCTTCTTCTCTCTCTCCCTCCCTCTCTCTCTCTCCCTCCCTCTCTCTCTCCCTCTTCCTCCTATCCTCCCTCCCTCTCCTCCCCTCCCTCCCTTCTTCTCTCTCTCCCTCCCTCTCTCTCTCTCACTCCCTCTCTCTCTCTCCCTCTTTCTCCTATCCTCCCTCCCTCTTCCTCCCATCGTCCCTCCCTCTTTCCCTCCCTCCCTCCCTCCCTCCTTCCCTCTCTCGCTAAGTGAACATGGGATAAAGGATCTCTCTCCCCTCTCTCTCTCTCTCTCTCTACCTACCTACCATATGAATGTTCTTAATTTTCCTGAGTGAGGTTTAAAATTCCTGAAAATCATGTTTTCTCCTCAATTCTCTGTCAGGGTTATGCATGACAAACCTTTAATGTGGGAAACAAAACTGATCCATAATTTCCTCTAATACAAACCCAGCCTCCAATGCATCGATTTTAAAGTTCTGTTGACGTTCCTAGTTATATGAAGATTTCTAGGAATCAGCTGTGAAATTGTGATGGGTCTCTGAGCCATTTCTAGGACATTTCTTAGTGTTCAGTATCTGTCCACCTGATGAAAATGCAAAGGGGGTACCTTTAGGGGGCGCAGAACCAGCTAATACTGGGTGAAAACTTCAGAGTATCAAAGGGACTCCATGGAGCCTACAGCCCTAATTTCTTTATGAGGGGAACGCCTGAAGGCCTTGTTTCAAATCATGATGACACAGCAAATGTCAAATGTAGAAGCCAGAATTTATTGTGATGCCCACAGTGTCTAACATTAACCAGAAATAGCTGCCCATAGTAGAGGTGGCAAGCTGTCAGAGTAAGTGACATGACAAGGAAGACTTTAAAGGCCACCATGAAAAAGATCAGATGCAAGTCTCACCCATTAGAAATCTGTTTTCTAGAGAAATTGTAAATTCAGGTTACAGCCAATCCTTCTCTGATCTGGGAGATGTTGTTATAACCCTCCTTGTGTATGTGCCAAGTCTTTGCATGACAAAAAGCTTAACAGATCGTACTTGATGACACGCATATTTCTTTTAATTTTGATTCTCTTAACGGGGGAGGGTGTTGACGTACAAGTCCTGCTGCCCGAGGTGTATAGTTTATTACCCCCACAGGATGGGGATCAGTACACCACACCCTCCACAGACTTGGAGGACTCAAGTTACAGTCAGGAAGATAAAAAAGTTTCAAAGAAAAAAACCAGTGGTGGAGTTGAATCCATCCTCAGAATCAATGCAAACGAGTTTTCACTCTCAAGTTTGTTTTGAAAATGATAATGATCTTTAGACTCAGAAAGTGAATAGGGGGCCGGATGTTGGCGCACACAGTATGAAGCACGATGACTCGCGCAAGGATCTGGGTTCGAGCCCCCGACTACCCACCTGCAGAGGGGTCACTTCACAAGTGGTGAAGCAGGTCTGCAGGTGTCTCTCTGTCTCTCTCCCTCTCCCCCTGTCCCCTTTCAATTTCTCTCTGTCCTATTGTTACAGAAATATCCGCAGTGCAGCTCCAAGGTGTTACAGCTCTGGGGGTGCTGCTTTTCCTAAACTGCCGTCCAACAGCATCAAAGACTGAAATTGAGAGCAAGGCACCCCCAAACAGGCTGTTTGTTCTAGTTCTGAGCGGTGGCCTCCATGGGATACGTGCGGCTGAGTGAATGAAGGAAATACATTTGGGTGCTTTGCTTGTGGAGATTCTGTTGCTAAGGACACGATTTGCTCAGACAGATTCTGGAAAAGGGCCATCAACAAGGATTCAAGTTCCCGCCTCATTGTGCAAGGGTAGCATAATGGTCTATGCAAATAGGCTTCCTGCTGGAGAGTCAGAGGTCCCAAATTTAATCCCAGGTGTTACCATGAACCAAAGCTGAACTGTGCTCTGGTGAAAATAAACAAGTACAAGAAATAACAGCTTCAGATCAATTGCAGAGATTGTTTGGGCCAGAAGTCAGAGGATGCCAAAGGCCAGGAGGCAGGAGTATCTGAAGTCCTGTCTGCCCGCCCCTAGATGCAGCTCCTGGCTGCCAACCTCTTGTTTCTGCGGTTGCAGAAACTATCCCCAAACGTGAGACCAGAGCCGGAGGTGAAGTAGAGAGGAGTATAATACACAGGTGTGTACATGAGGCTCGGCTCACCGCGGGCAGTTCCCCTCACACCTTGGAGAAGCCCACAGTTTCATTCTGGCTACACTGCAGTCCCCATACAGGGGGTGGGGGCAGAACAGATCAGACGGACTTCTCTCATCACTTGAGAGTAAGCAGGAAACAGACAAAGGCAGTTCCTGCACAGAGTGACTACACGCACCTGGTCCTTGGCCTTGGTGCAGGCAGAGATAGGGAAGCCTGGTAGGTACTGGTCCCAGGCCCTCTGGACGCCTCCCTAGTCAGCTTATCTTCAAGCACCATTGCCTGCGGCCTACTGGTTTCTTTATCTGATAAGCCCCAGGTCCCGGCTTGCTCATGGCCATATGTATGCCCTACCAAGGGAACCACCAGGCCTTCGGAGACAACAATGTTAATGAAAAGTTGATAAAGAAACTTCTGAAATTTAAAGTGGTTCTTTTTTTTTTTTTAATTTTAAAGATTCAGTATTTTATATGAGATAGTTTCATATGGGGGGCCAGTGGTCACGCACCCTGTTGAGCACATGTGTTCCACTGCTCAAGGGCTCTGGTCTGAGTCCCTAGCCACCCTGCCCCCAGCCCACACACCTGCCAGGAGAAAGCTTTGCAAGTGGTGAAGCATGTTGCAGGTGTCTCTCTGTTTCTGCCCCTCTTCATCTCCCCCTTCCCTCTCAATTTCTGGTTGTCTTTTACCCAATAAATAAAGATTACAAAAAAAACTAGTTTCATATGAGAGAGAAAAGCTTTAGTATTACTCTGCTACATGCTTGTAAGTCCAGGTTAGTCCAGGAGAGCTAATTCCCTGACTAGTTCTGGGGCTTTAAATAGATGTGTTCAAGTGAATCTAGTTGTGGAGTGGGAGATGAAGAGGCAAGGGTCCTTCCGTGCATAAGGAATAGTACGAGTAATGACAGAGACGTGGAGACAGGTATGCTGTGAGTAATGTGTAAGTGATTCTCCACGTAGCACGAAAAGAAAAGAAAGCACCTCCCCAAATCTTCATCTGCACTATTCTAGCCTTTAGGTCCATGATTGGTCAACAACTGTTTGGCTTTGTATGTTAACTCTCTTTTCAGCCATCAGGTTCCAGATGCTACCATGATGCCGACCAGACTTCCCTGGACAGACGACCCCACCAATGTGTCCTGGAGCTCCACTTCCCCAGAGCCCTGCCCCACTAGGGAAAGAGAGAGACAGGCTGGGAGTATGGCTCGACCTGTCAACGCTCATGTTCAGCGGGGAAGCAATGACAGAAGCCAGACCTTCCACCTTCTGCATCCCACAACGACCCTGGGTCCATACTCCCAGAGGGATAGAGAATAGGAAAGCTGTCAGGGGAGGGGATGGGATATGGAGTTCTGGTGGTGGGAATTGTGTGGAGTTGTAGCCCTCTTATCCTATGGTTTTTTCAGTGTTTCCTTTTTATAAATAAAGCAAAAAATAAGATAAAAAAAAGAAAAGAAAAGAACTGAGTGTTGGAATGGGGATGGTCTTGAGGGAGAAAAGTAAACAGGGGCAATGGAAGACTGAAGTTAGGAAAAAGGGCTTTCAGAGGTCAATGGTAATACAATGGAAATGGAAATCATCTAGTCTAGTTGTTCTTAAGAAAATGTCCTCCTAAGTGGTAGTGGGATAAAGAACTAAGAGGTCAGAAAAATCTACCTGGGGAAAGCCTAATGGTTATGCAAAAGACTCATGCCTGAGGCACCCAGTAAGATCCCAGGCAACACCTTGAACCAGAGCTGAGTACTCCTCTGGTAAATTAAAATTTAATTAAGGGAAGATGACCAGAGGACTCTGAACCCCAATTCCATCAGGACCCTGAGAGAGAAGAGGAGCAAAGGAAGGGCACTGGGAAGTAGTGACAGGTGTAGGTGTGACATAGGAAAAAAATGGGCAAATATATATATGGAGAGAGAGAGAGAGATAATAGTCAACCCATATCTGTGACCTTGGGAGAACCACTACAGTTTCCAGTGGAGGAAATGGGGACACAGAACTCTGGTGCTGGGAATGGGGTAGAAATCTGCCTGTTCTCTCATAATTTTGTAACTCACTAATAAATTAATTAATGAACACTTTTTTTTCTTTGCCTCCAGGGTTATTTCTGGGGCTTGGTGCCTGCACTACAAATCCATTGCTCCTGGAGGTTATTTTTTTCCCATTTTGTTTCCCTTGTTGTTGTTTTTATTGTTACTGTTGCCACTGACGTTGTTGTTGGATAGGACAGAGAGAAATGGAGAGAGGAGGGGAAGACAGAGAGGGGGAGAGAAAGACAGACACCTGCAGACCTGCTTCACCGCCTGTGAAGTGACTCCCCTGCAGGTGGGGAGCCTGGGGCTCGAACCGGGACACAGGGCCTGGCCCCTTCAGGCCCTCTACAAATACTCTTCCCTGTCACAAAATTCCAGGTCCAGGTAGAATGGGGAGGTTCAGGGCTCTCTCTGGTCCTAACTCCCCCTAACATTTAGGGCTGGTGAAGCGTCTCACATGTTGTCATTTACACAGTCCGGGTTCCAGACTGCCACCACCCCCACCACCACATTGAAGGAAACTTCAGAGCTGTGTTCTCTTCCACTACACTCTCTCTTTCTTTCTGCCAACGCCCATGGTCAGCGGGGAAGCAATGACAGAAGCCAGACCTTCCACCTTCTGCATCCCACAATGACCCTGGGTCCATACTCCCAGAGGGATAGAGAATAGGGAAGCTGTCAGGGGAGGGGGTGGGATATGGAGTTCCGGTGGTGGACATCATGTGGAGTTGTACCCCTCTTATCCTATGGTTTTTGTCAGTGTTTTTTTTTTTTTTTTTAATAAAATAAAAGGGGGTGGGGTTGGGTGGTGGCTACCAGGTTAAACACACATAGTACAAAGCACAAGGATCCCGGTTCAAGCCCCCAGCTCCCCACCTGCAGAGGGGTCACTTCACAAGCAGTGAAGCAGGTCTGTAGGTAGACACACAGGTCTTCCTCTCCCTCTCTCGGTCTTGCCCTCCTCTCTTGACTTCTGTCTGTCCTATCCAACAACAACAGCAATAACAATCACACCAAGGGCAACAACATGGAAAAGGTGGCCTCCAGGAGCAGTGGATTCTGGGTATAGGCACTATAACCCTGGAGGCAAAGAAAACAAGAAAAAAGTGGTTTATTTACTCAGAGAGAAAACAAGGCACTATCTCCACTCCAGTACAAGTGGCAACCAAGAACCCCGGGCACGAAAATCCTGTGCTCAACCAGCTGAGTTATCCCCCAACCACACCTTCTAGATAGTTCTAGTGAAATGTGAAAAGCAAACATAGGTGACCTTGCATTTGATCCTCTAAAACCGTTTTTTGTTAAGGTATCTTAGAGAAAGATTTAACAAGTCAGGAAATCTTGTAAAAAATTTTCATTGAATTTGCCCAGGGCAGCAAAACAAGAGGTGTTTCTCCAAGTCAACCTCTGCTAGTGTGACATCTAATATCCTCACCCCTTGCTCCAAGACTGAAGGAGAACTCTGATTTCTGACTCAATGCTTTACTTTTGAGTGAGAGCTTGCAGCTCTCCGGAGACAACTCAGATTTTAAGATGATCAGAAAGCAGCTTCACCCTGTAAAATTTGCTCCAGTGTCACTAGGCTTCACCTGGGAGTGCTGGTCGGCTAACCAGGTGTGGTCAAATGTGGTGGAAGCCATTTCCATAGGCCTCAGAGAACCCGATTACAGAAGTCACTTAGGAGGTCATCAACTGACCCTCTTGACAAGAACCAACCAGGAGTAATGTGTGTAGAAAGGGGAGAAAAAATCTGGATCATTTTCTCAGATAAACCCTTCACAACATTTATTTGAATTTGAGCACTGCAGCTACTGACTGATGTTGATTCAAACCCTGATGTGTAGTTCACTAAGAAAGCTCACAAAGAGACATGACTTGGTGTGACCTTGTATTACATTTATGAAACATTTTTCAGAGCGTTGGCAAATAAACTCCTTTAACTGGCAAGAAGAAAAGAAATGTCATTCTGTATTTTCTAATCAAAGAGGATTAAAAGGCTATGTAACTATATCCAACGCACAAATGTTGTTAATGACGATAAATATTTGTCCTTTCTGTTTTCACTACAAACTAAAAAATCCTGGAGCCTGCATTGGCACAGGCAGGGGATTACAGCCATCTGCTGGGAGACAAAGCTGTCAATTATGAAACAATCTGGCTCTCAACTCCCTTCCATTTCCAGGTTAAATGTGGAAATGTAACCACACAGAGGTAGGATCTTTTGGAGAATATTATTAAAATTGGAAAGTTGTTGATCTTTGCCGCCCTTCATCATTATTGTTAGGATCCCAAGAGAGATGTGCAAATATCTATCTGAATTTGCAGTTTCTGACTGAAGGTCAACACATTTTTGTACAGGTTGTTCCATAAGGCAAGTCACCCTCAGGTAGTGCCCTGAGCTCTTTATCCAACTGGATCCTAAGATGAGATTTATTCAATTACATTTTAGGTTCAGGAGAGAAATTCTAGCAAAAAGAAATAGCTAATTGGAGAAAGGGGTGTTTTCTGTCAGCTCAGGTAATGAGCCATATTCAATAGCTTAAGATTTCTTGACATCAAAAAGGAACAGTTCAGGGGGCCGGGCAGCAGCACAGTGGATCAAGTACACGTGGCGGGAAGCTCAAAGAGAGAGTAAGGATCCCTGTTTAAGCCCCCAGCTCCCCACCCGCAAAGGGGGAGGGGAGTCGCTTCACAAACAGTGAAGCAGGTCTGCAGGTGTCTGTCTTTCTCTCCCCTCTCTGTCCTCCCCTCCTCTCTGGATTTCTCTCTGCCCTATCCAACAATAGCAATAACAACAATAATAACAAGGGCAACAAAAATGGGGAAAAATGGCCTCTAGGAGCAGTGGATTCATAGTGCAGGCACTGAGCCCCAGTGATAACCTTGGAGGCAAAAAAATTAAATAAATAAATAAAAGGAACAGTTCAAAACTATAGGAAGACATTTTAATGGAAGAGGTCCTGACCCTAAAATCTTGCCCATTAAAACCCTAATGGAAGGAAGTCAGTCTTTGTTCTGGCCAGGTTCCAGTGGAAAGTTTACCCTGCTGTCTTTAAGCCCTTCCTGCAGTTTTACAGGAAACTGTGTTCCTGTATTTTGTCTTAAAACAGCTAAATTGCCTCTTAACAGGTTGTTCAGAATCACTTCTATTCCTCAGCAGTAGAGGGGACAAAAGATAGCTTTAAACATATATCTAACGGAAGGGCATAAAACTGTCCCAATTACATCTGTGCTTGGGTCAGACTGAAAGACACTTCTGAGAGGCCACCAGGAACCTCGATCAAGACCCTGTTTATATAACCCTCACAGAAGTGCTTTCCGAAAGAACTTTTCCTCAAGGCCATTTGTGATCAGAGAGAAGTAAAACTGAGTTTGAGTGTTCCCAAGTGCATATGACTCCTCACACAATTTAATCGAGCCCAATAGTTTGCAGAGAGAGAGAGAGGGAGAGAGAGGGAGGGAGGGGGAGGAGGAGCGAGAGGGAGAGGGAGAGGGAGAGGGAGGGAGAGCGAGAGGGAGAGGGAGGGAAAGGGAGAGGGAGAGGGAGAGGGAGAGGGAGAGGGAGAGGGAGAGGGAGAGGGAGGGAGAGGGAGAGGGAGAGGGAGAGGGAGAGGGAGAGGGAGAGGGAGAGGGAGAGGGAGAGGGAGAGGGAGAGGGAGAGGGAGAGGGAGAGGGAGAGGGAGAGGGAGAGGGAGAGGGAGAGAGTCAATAATTTTACCTATTGACTCTTGAAATATATATTTTTTAAAAAAACTAGGTTTTATAGACCGAGTGCTCACAGAAGCCTAACTCAAGATTCGCTAATGTTTCTCAGTTAAATCGATTAACACTTAACAGAGGATGAAGTTTAAAGAAAATTGGGTAATCAATCAGCAGCAGCTGGTTCCAGCACACAGCAGTGACCCGACCTCATAGTTCAAGATGGCCAGGTTGGACTTCAAAGTTGCCTTCTACTTTCTAGAGAACTGTATTCTTCCATATGGCAACTGCTTCTCAGATTGGCACCCCCAAAACAATCCTTCTCTCTCTCTTGCCTGAGCTCAGCATCCATGCGCCCTGGGTCTCATTCTGACAACTGGACCGAGTATAAGCACAATGATAAAAACAGTTGACGGATTTTACTGTCTACTACAACAGTCCTGCGTTGTATCGCCGTGATAGAATGCTGGATCAGAATAAACCCTGAGTTCTAGTGTCATTAACCTAACACCTATGCATAGAGTCACTCCATTCAGGTCTTTGCACTTGACGAGTTTTGTAGGCCAGGGAGATGACTCAGCAGTGAACCCATGTAGAGCACATGCATGAAGTCCCAGGTTCAAGTGCCAACACTCATGTGCTCGGCTAAGCAGTGTCCCGGTGTTTCTCTCTGTCACATGTTTTCCAAAACAAAAATTCACTGTAAGAGTGAATGTAAGAGAGGGACTTCTCTGTCCCCAGCAAATGGTGCCACAGACAGATGCTGGAGGAGCCCAGGTTTCCCAAATCTGACATTTTGACATAAGGTCTTTTTCAGATGACGCCATTGAGGAATTAACTGACACAGCAGTATTTCTTTGCTCTCTCCTTACTCAACAAAAAACAAAGCACAGATTTCCCGTATGGTGGTAGACTCACTGAGATGGAGAATGAACATTCCTATAAACCAACCTCTCTAAAACAGCCCTTAAATCCGATTAGCTTCCTAGCCACTCTCCTGGGATTGACTATAATTAAATGCTGAATCCCCTAACTTTTGCTAACATTGTATGGAAGCATCTGAATAAGGTCACTTCCTTGTTTTATTTCTTTTTCTGTGAAATCCCACAGACATAATTTATATTTTTAAAAAAGCTATGATTTTTTTTATCCTTTATTACTACCTTTTTTGAATGTAATCAAAAGACATCCAAGAGCAAGAAGAGATTGAAGAGCCTTTCTTAATCTAAAGTGTCCCAAAACCCTGAATTCATTACAAAAAAAAGCTCACCTGCGCAGTATGTGCTCTGTTTTTTATGCGCCTGGCCCAAATTCTGTGCTGACCCCCAGGACATTGGAGGAAATTTCAGTGCTGCGGCATCCTTCTCTCTCCCTTTGTCTCTGTTTCTCTTCCCACCATAAAACAAACAAACAAACAAACAAAAATCTCTGCTTGGAATCATGCAGTCCCAGTGAGGACAAAGCTAAATGAATGTCCTTAATAGCTGCAGATGAGCAGAAATATGATGATTTGTAAACATTCAGTCTGGCTATTTGCTTTAATTGCCAAAGGACTAGCATTAGCAGATTATTTCTCTTTATTAGAAGTAAAATACTTGTATTTTCTACAATAACGTCTGCCTGCTAACTCATTCTTGATACTTCTACTGTGGCTATGCTTTCATATTTCATTAGTTTGTGTTAATGTTTAAGTAATTATTTCTTGTTTTTTTATTTATCAGAACTAGAACCTGACTCTAGCACACAAAATGGCAGGAATTAAACTCATGAACTCAAGACCTTTTGCTTGAGAGCCCAATGCTTTTTCTTTTTTCTTTTTTTTAGTTATCTTTATCTATTGGAGAGAGACAGCCAGAAATTGAAAGGGGAGGGAGAAGTAGAAAGGGAGAAAGACAGAGAGACACCTGCCGTCCTGCTTCACCATGCATGAAGCTTTCGCCCTGCAGGTGGGGACCGACCTGGAGCCTGAACCTGGGTCCCTGTGCACTCAGCCAGGTGCGCCCCACTCAGCCCCTCTAGTGCTTTTTCTACTCCGCTACCTCTGAGGTCATCTAAACCCTGTCTTCTTGATCAGAACTGTAAGAGCAAACTTCTATGGGGATTCTCTATGAGATAGTTATCACAAAGGAATCTTAAAAAAAAAAAACCTCTAGGAATAATCAATGTAGGTGTGATTAGTTTCTTCTTTAATATTTCATTTTAATGAGACAAAGATACAGAGTGAGACCAGAACACCACCCAGCGCTCTCTCTCTCCACATTTATTTATTTAACCACTACTCAGCTGTGGCTTATGGCACTACTAGGGACTGAACCTGGGACATCAAAGCCATAAGCTTGATAATCTTTTTGCATAAATATTAAGCTACTAGGGGCCCGGTGGTGGCGCGTCTCATTGAGTATACATGTTACAGTGCTCAAGGACCCAGGTTGGAGCCCCCGGTCCCCACCTGCAAGGGGAAAGCTTTGAGAGTGGTGAAGCAGGGCTGCAGGTGTCTCTCCCTGTCTCTCTTCCTATCACCCCCTTCCCTCTCAATTTCTGGCCGTCACTATCCAATAAATAAATAAATAAAGATTAAAAAGATTTTTAAAAATATTATGCTACTACCCCAACCCAGCTCACCTCTGACTTATGGTGACGCTGGGGCTTGAATCTATGGCCTCAGAACATCAGGCAGGAAGGTCTTTTGCAGAACGATGAACCTTTTTTCCAACCCCAGCTGTGATTAGTTTTATGAGCTAACATACTCTGAGTTTTAGCAACTCTTTCTCAAGATGGGACAGTGCCCTAAGAGAATAAAAAGGAGGGTATTTGGGGGCAGGGAAAGACAGAAGCTTTCAGCAGTTCAAAATAAACTCTGCTTCTAAGGGGTGGGAGTAGATACCATAGTGTTTGTGCAAAGAGACTCTCATGCCTGAGGATTCAAAGTCCCAGGTTCAATCTCCCACACTGCCATAAACCAGAGCTGATGTCTTAGGTGTCTCTCTGTCTCTTTCCCACTCTGTCTTCCCCTTTCCTCTCAATTTCTCTCTAACTCTATCCAATAATAAAATTAAAAGATTTTTAAAAAATTTAAAGAGGTCAGGCAGTGGTGCACCTGGTTAAGTGCACACTTCACAGTGCTCAAGGCCCCAGGTTCAAGCCCCTGGTCCTCACTTGCAGGGGGACAGCTTCAGGAGTGGTGAAGCAGGGCTGCAGGTGTCTATCTCTCCCTCCCCTCTCAATTTCTGTCTCTATCCAGTAATAAGATAGTAAAAACATTGAACAATTTTTGCAGTGTTCTGCTTCTGCACATAAACTTCTTGTAGAACATGGACGACAGGCAGAGTCTACAGAGATGGACAAGCTTGAAGTGCGGGAAGAGCTCGCAGTTTCCTATGAAACAGTGACCGCGACTCCTTGGCAACAACTGGCAGTGGCTCTGGCAGAGGGCTGCCTCACCCCCACTATCAGGGACTAAGCACATGGACTGCCAGCACTTTCCCAAGGTTCAGTCCAAAGGGCAGCGGTTCCCTTGTTCACAACATCTCAGGCCAGGAAAGCTTCCTCCTAGAACCAGACCCACATGGAAACCTGACTGTGTCACACAGCCAGCTCACAAAGAAGCCACATTTCACTGCACAGAGTGTGGCTCCACAGCAGCTGAACTGTGACAACCCTAAACAAGGCCCTGGAGCCAAAGGCAGAAGTCAGATCTGACTGAACCTGGAGCAGGGCAGGTCTCAGGGTCACGGCAGAAGCACCTGTGCTGGGCCACCAAGGTCCGGGAGCACCGCGCTCTCTAACCCGCAAGTTATCGAGGGCCTTTCCCGCTGTCAGTCTCATCTCCGGCGGTGGAAGCGGAGGCAGTTCTCCAGCTCAGCAAGGCTGGAAATCCTATTTCTCGTCCGCCGCTGCCACCAGCACGTCCCCTTGGCTGTCACCCAGCCAGGCAGGCGCTGGTGAGAGTGGCCGGAGATGCAGCAGAAGGCCCCTCCCGGCCCCTCCCGGCCCCTCCCGGACGGAGAGCATCTGGACCCTGTCGCACAGCTGCTTGGCAGAGCTCCTGCGGCCCATTTCAGGCAGGTAAGCCCAGCTCAGAATGTTCTCTCTGAGACTGATGGTTGTGTCACTGTGTGTGTGTTTGGGGTGGGGTAGCGGAGTAGTTATATCACAAGACCATTTCTGTGCTCATCTTCCCTTGGAATCTTTATTTTTAGAGTATATTTATTTATTTATTGGATAGAGATAGTCAGAAATCGAGAAGGTGTGGGTGATAGGGAGGAAAACAGAGAGACACCTGCACCACTGCTTCACCACTTGCAAAGCTTTCCCCCCTGCAGGTGGGGACTGGAGGCTCGAACCTGAGTCCTTGTGCACTGTGACATGTATCTCAAACAGGTGCGTCCTGAGCACCAGCCCCCTTAAAAATTTATTTTTTTACAATTTTATTTATTAATGAGAAAGATAGGAGAGAGAGAACAGAGAAAGAACCATATATCACTCTGGTACCTATACTGCCGGGGATTGAACTCAGAACCTCATGCTTGAGAGTCCAGTGACTTAGTCACCACCACCTCCTGGACCACCCCCCTTAAAAAATTTAGATGACAAAAAAAAAACACTTTTTTAAGCTTCTCAGTTTTTTTTTTTAGTGGGATGAACAGATGTAAGAATACTTTCAATTCCATAATACAGGTGACACTAGGCCAGATTTGACATTACACTAAGTCCCACATAACATTTAAAACTGAGTTTTTTTTCAAGCATAAAATTACTAATTGATCTGTCTTGTGAAAAAAAAGATAAAAGAAATGAATGTCTATTTGAGTTTCATTTCTGTCAGGCTCCCGATTCCTTATTTTATGTAGCGCAAAATGAATTTTAATGAAGCAGCCTCCACATTTCAAAATATGCCATTACCCTCCGCCAGAAATTGGCGTATGTGACTGCCTCTTCCTCTCTTAGAGGCCGCCTGCCTTTCTCGTCCTGAAGGCAATGTTCCATTCAGTGTGCTCTTCTGCAAACCATCTGAGAGAAGTCGATTAAAACAAGGGGCCGGACCTCAGCAGAAAGAACTCACGCATTCAGCCCTTCAGCAAATATTTACGGCATTCCTACTCCTATGCCGGGCACTGCTCAGGGTGTTTCAGAGACAGCAGAAAACAACAGAGTGGGAAACCCTGCCACAGGGACTTCCATTTTAGTGACGTGAGATGATACTGTCAGCATGCAGAATCACAATATTCAGGTGGGGAGCAATGCTGCAAAGAAACAAAATGAAAATCCCTGTGGACGGGCAAGACAGAGAGCCGGCATCTGCAGGTGTTTTTCTCAGCATAGGAGTCCAGGTGAACCTTGAGGCAAGTGACATCTGAGCATAGACCCGAGTGTGTTGAGAGTTAGGTATTTGTAGGAGAATCAGCGGACACACTAGCCCTTTTATTATTATTCTTGCACTTGTATACATGGGGGGGCAGGACAGAAAGGGAAAACACCACTTAGAACTCAGACTGGGTTTGGTGTATGGCAAAGGACTCTGGGAAAGGAGGGCAGGGTGGGGTTTGGTGGGGGAGGGAGGGCTTTGGGATCTTGGGGGGGGGTCCTAAGTCGGGGGAAAGAGTGTTTTGCAGACACTTGTCATGAGCAGATAGGAAATTGTATCCAGTGGTCCAGGAGGTGGTAATAAACCATTGGACTTTCAAGCATGAAGTCCCAAGTTTAACCCTGGCAGCACATGTGCCAGGGTGAGGTCTGGTGTTCTCTCTCTCTAATAAATATAAAATATTTTTGAAAAGAAATTATATGCATTTGTCATCAGCTGTACTGTAAACCATTAACCCCGATAAAATAAATATATATAAATGACCCCCCATAAAGAATATATGTATATTTAAGAAAAGCTCCACTGAACAAGAAAAATAAAAAAAGACCCCTACTAGTTTTGTCTAATCTGAGAGACTACAAAGGAGGTGAAGGGGGAGCGGGTGTCCGACTTTGACTGAGTCCTTACCTGTGCCGGAATAAGTCACCCTCTACGGTAAAGAGAAGGTACGGTGAGCCTCTGGCCTCATGATCTGACGTTCATAGCAAAGACTAAAGGACGTCAGCACATAACTTATAGTCAAGTGCTCTGGACACTTAGCTGCCGAGTCCCGAGACTCCTACACTTCGGTGACTTGAAATAAGCACAGTGACCTGGCTCTGCATGTGCATCTGCAGGGGACTCGAAGGAAATCCGTCCACTCCACACGGCATCTGTCGCACAGACTGAGGATTGCGCTGAGCTTGGGCACCATATCCAACACCCACTGTCACCCCCTTGGCAAGTTGGTAGCAGTTCTCCAGCAGCAGACAGGTGTTCTGGGGCTGCCAGTCTGTGGCCCTCAGCCTCTCCCCCCGCAAATGGTGCTTCCTCACAGCATGGTGACTGGGCTTCTCAGTCACGTGTTCTTCCTGTACCCTAACTGAATGTTCTCCCATGAATAAACTCAATTCGATTCCAACTGGCCTGTTCCTGTTCTATGAATTTTCCATTAAAAAAAGAGATCTCTCCAGACTTGACTGTGTTAAAAGTAGATAGCTCCCAGGGGCAGTGTAAAGTATAGTGCCAGACATTCCCAATGTTCTTCTAGAACTTGCCTGGGAACATAAAACTTAAGAGGTAGCTCCATGCATTCCATATTCAGAAGTTGAAAATAGTTACAATGGAAGGCGGAAATTAAGCATTTTTAAAATTTTTTATTATCTTTATTGATTAGATAGAAACAGTAGAAATAGAGGGGGAAGAGGGTGATAGAGAAGGGAGAGAGAGAGGGTGGGAATAGATAGCATAATGGTTATGCAAAGAGACACTCATGCCTAAGACTCCAAAGTCCCAGGTTTAATCCCCACACCACTATAAGCCAGAGCTCATCAGTACTCTGGTGAGAGAGAGAGAGAGAGAGAGAGAGAGAGAGAGAGAGGGGAGAGAGAGAGAGGGAGAGAGAGGAGAAAGAGGAGAGAGAGAGAGAGAGAGAAGAGGAGAGGAGAGGAAGAGAGAGAGAGAGAGAGAGAGAGAGAGAGAGAGAGAGAGAGAGAGACCTGTCACACTGCTTCACCACTCTCAAAGCTTTCCCCTTACAGGTGGGGACTGGGGGCTTGAACCCTGGGTGCTTGCACATTGCAACATGTGCGCTCAACCAGGTGCACCACCACCCAGCAGCAAATTGAACATTTTCAGAGTGGTTCCTCTGGGGTTTCCACATCAGCTAGTCCCCAGCACATATGTGCTGCCCCATCTGCTAGCCTATTAATCTGCCTTTGAGCAAATTAAACTCCACCAAGTCCCACACACTATTTCATTTCTGTGATCATCTTTACAAGTTTTCTAGAAGGGTGTCTTTAATTCCCATCTTTATATAATGGGCAGCTACACTCTCTCCAGCCCGTCCCAGTGGAGGCTTATAAACAGTCCACTTCTCAAGGTCCCAGTACCTCCGACATTCAGATTTACGAGCTCTTCCCCACTCTGGGCCCCATCTGATGCACTTGGTGAAAACTCTGGTCCTAAGATACCGCCTTCGTTTACCTCCCAGACACTTCTTTGCCCTCCTTGTTTTCTTGCTCTTGGGTCAGATCTGCTTCAGTCTCCTTTTATTCTCTCTCTTGTAGATCTCTGAATAGTGACCTTCTCCAGGATTCAGCCCTGTTTTCTTCTGGATCAATGTCCTCTCTAGTTAGTTCCTTAGTCCTCGTGCTTTAAGCATCTTCTGTAGACTGATGACTCCCAATTTTTAGATTTCTAGTTCTGGCCTTGCCCCTGAGCATTCAACTTGTTTACCAACTGCTTACTTAACATTTCCACTTGGTTATCTAACAAGGTTCTGAAAATCAGCTTAGCTCAAATGAAACTCATGCTCCTCTCTCTTTTCTTTCTCCTCTCTTTCCCCCTCCTCTCCCATTTAAGTATTATAACCTAGTTATTCACATGAAAAGTGTATTATCAAGGATTCATTAGGAGGTTGAACAAAATGAATAGAATGTGTCTTCATGGAAAAAGGATGTTCCTCTAAAGGACTGAGTTTAGTAGCTCTCTAAGGATCTGGCAAGTCTGAAATCCATCCAGAGAACCAGGGAAGAGGGACCCTGCAGCCTGTGTCCACATACAGTCTGAGAACAGAATGCCTTCTACCTAGGGGAAGGCATTTCCCTTTCTCTCAGCAATCTTTTTCTCTTGTTGTCTAGAGAAACAACAAGAGGATAGCATCTGATTACTGTGAAAATAGCCTGCATCAAATATGCAGGTGGACCCAAGTTATTGTCTAGAGAGATGATGTCACAATTGGAAAAAGGACAAGAAAGTTGGATCAGGGAAGAGAGTAGTTCCCAAATATGGGGAAAGTATATAAATATTGTTAACTCTAAACCCCACTGATGTGATCTGGGGCCCATATTCAGCACAGGAGCCTGTGTGACCTCTGCATCCCTATAGGGCTGAGCTCAGATTCTGTGGTCACAGCTCAGAACATTCCAGCCCCCTTGGAATATACCTAAAATAGACCTACTAGCTTTTTCCAAAATGGAGACCCCAAATCTTCATCTGCACTATTCCAGCCTTTAGGTTCATGATTAGTCAACGATCTGTTCTGCTTTATATCTGAACTCTTTTTCAGATACCAGGTTACAGATGCTACCATGATGCCAACCTGACTTCCCTGGGCAAACGACCCCACCAATATGTCCTGGAGCCCCGCTTCCCCAGATCCCTATCCCACCAGGGAAAGAGAGAGACAGGCTGGGAGTACGGATCCACCTGTCAGCACCCACGTTCAGTGGGGAAGCAATGACAGAAGCCAGACCTTCCACCTTCTGCATCCCACAATGACCCTGGGTCCATGCTCCCAGAGGGATAAAGAATAGGAAAGCTATCAGGGGAGAGGATGGGATACGGAGTTCTGGTGGTGGGAACTGTGTGGAGTTGTACCCCTCCTATCCTATGGTCTTGTAAATATTTCCATTTTATAAATAAAAATTAAAAGAAAGAAAATGGCCTACACCAGAAAGGACCATAACAAGTGTTGGTGAGGAAATAGAAAAGGAGGCAGATGAGTGAAACCTCTGTGCAAAACAGCCTGGCCACTGCTGAAAACAACAGGAGTCAACCTATCATCTAACCCAGCAATCCCTCTCTGAACACATTAGCATCTCTTCACAAAGACATGAGCTCATCTGTGTGGCTGGTAGTGCTATCTGACATGGGAGACACTAGGAAACAACCCAAGTGTGCGACGGTTAGAAGAAGCCCGGTGTTCTTGTACTGTGTACGGCATCTCTACACAGACCAAAACCTCTACAGAAATATGGGTATAAGTAGTTGCAGATGCAAAGAGAAATGGTCAGGTGAATTCTGAGGAGAATCAGCAGTGTCCTCAGGAAAGAAATGCACAATTTCTCTGGGCACACCAAGGTTAAACTCTCCAAATGAGAGCATTGCAGCTGCTTCTACTGGCAAGGAAAACTCAGTGGAAATTAAGGGTCCAATGTGCTCATCTTCATCAGCTTCTTCCCATCTGCTCCTCTTCCCACTGGCAAGATCCCATTCCTTCCCAACGCCCTCACTTTAATAGCATACACGCTATGAGGTTGGAAATTCAATTTGCATTGCAATGCAATCACTTCCAGGGGGAGGCTGTGAATTTGGCTTTCTGCAGTGTTAGCATTTTGGCTGAGGTGACAGGGGCTTCTTTTACCAGACCCAGACTCTTTCAGGTCATAGTACAGTACGGGAGTTGAGGATTTGAATCCCTGAGCTCATGACTTTATCGTTCTACTTTGCCCTATGCACTTAGGATCACTACTCCACCTCATACTCATTAGACAAAGGTGTCCAATGCAGTCACTTGGGACTTTGTCTCTTTGTGTATTTGTTAGGAATATACAACGGCAATATTTTCCTTTAAAAAAAAGTTGACTGAGGTTGAGAGAGAGAGAGAGAGAGAGAGACAGAGAGAGATGAGCACTGCTCATTATGTATTCCAGCACATGCGGTGCTAGGAATCGTCTTCTGTGCCTCACACAAGCAATTCCTGTTTTCTGTCAACCGAGACACTTCTAAACCAAACCACACGGTGATTTGTGAATCTCTATCATTGCACCAACCACAGGCAATCCATGATACCTTTACTAGTGGAAATAGTAATGTCTGTAAATATAGCAATATTGGGAAGACAGTATCAGAAACCGATCACCAAGGCCTAGCCATTGTAGTCATCAGACCCTTGACAGAGTCTGCATTGCTCTCCTGGGACTAAACTGACCTTACATCTGCTCTGGCCTTACCCTTGAACCCTTGATTTAGTATTAATTACAACTTGCCTAACGTTGGTCCTTTTTTTCAGTTGTATATCATCATCACCATCATTATTATTACTGCTTAGCATGGCTTCACTACCATCACACTTTTTCATCTGACAGGTAGAGAGAGGGAGAGGGGAAATGGGGGCGGGAGAGAGAAGAGTAAGACCATAGAGCTAGAGCTTCCTGCTAGTGCCCTGGCTCGAATCTGGGACACACATATGGCAGGGTGTGTGCCCTACCAGTTGAGCTGTGTCTCTAATGGGTAATACTGACTCACCCAACAACAATTACTTTAGGACTATTTTCACATGCCTCAGAGCAAAGTGCATTTCTGTGCGGGCACATCTCCGACAATTGAAATCTATTGGAAAATACTATTTGGCCTATAAAAATATAATTAGCAGAGTTAAAATTTCAAGAATGATTACAGGGAAAACAAAGCAAAATAAACAGACAAATGAAAATATCCCATGAAGCTACCCCTGTAGGAACTGATTTCTGGGGCTGAAGGGAGACAGGAAGTTAACATTTGCTTTTATTAATATATTATAATATTTCCTTCACCTCAGCTTTTATTCACCACATTCTAAATCAGCAACCCTCTGATTAGCTGTCTAATTCAATTCTCTCTTTAGAAAAACATGCAGGGGTTGGTAACTGCATGCATTCTAAAGTATCGCATTTTATGCCCCCCAAATGCATGATTTGGCCTGAATGATAAATACAGCCATGAAATGGAGTGTTTCCGGCACTCTCAGATCAAATGTGACTGGGGAGGCCTAACTCAGATGCACCCTGATGTTTTCTATTTCCATACACTAATCTTTGCTTCACGCCATATGTCAGGGTAGCACAAGAATGTGACAAAGCAAAACAGACCAGTGATTTTCTCTTCTGACATCCGGCTTCTGAGGACGCCTGGCACTTTGGGTATTCGGGCTCAAGTCCCAAGACAGGTGGGAGAATCAGAAGTCTTGGTGGGAGGGAGTCAAAGAGGTGCTGAGAAGTCTCTTTTGCTTCCTGTCAAGTCAGCGTTAATGAACGCTGTGGTGGTCCCAGTGCAGCTTAACAAGCAGAGCGGAGAGTCCACCGGACTCTCTCTGAAACAGCCACCCACAGGGTCCATTCCCTGTGCTTAAAGAGAGACAGATGCAAGTGGCCACTTCACTGTGGTGGTGGGAATTGTATGAAATGTACGTGTCCCTCTTATCCAACAATCTCGTCAACCATTATTCAATCGCTAACAATAGTAAAGAGAGAAGTTTAAAAAAAATGTGAACTGTAAGTTGAAGTGGAACTATTGTGCTATTGACTTTGATATTAATTGCCGAGCCAATTAAACTTGGAAGGCAGAGAGAAGAGCTTATTGGGTGGAGTGTCTGACATGCTATGTGCCCGGCCTCCGTTCAAATCCCTGCACCGCAGGAGAGGTTCTATGGCACTGGGGAGTTCTGGCGCTGCAGGGCCTCTCCCTCTCTTTGTGTGTCTCCATTTCAATAAGAAAGAGCCCAGGCCGGTGACATTGTCCCTCTCCCACTTCTCTCATGACCTGTGTTCTGCAGGCCTCTGCAGTCTGGCCTCCATCCCCATCACTTCAGAGAAGCTTCTCACTGAGTTCCCAAGGGACACCTTAGCTCAGGTTCATAGTCTGGTTTAGAACGCTTTCTTAAGTGTCACACTTTTCTGCCTTTCTGAACACACTTTCAAACCTGTTTTTGTGATGGCTTTATATTATTATTATTATTTACCAACTTTTATTTTGCAAACACCAAATGTGGATGTTTGACAAACTTTCACCTCAGTCTATGTTCTTTTTGGGTGGTGGAAGTCCTTCTAGAAATCCCACATGGTCTGTGCTGGGGGTCCTTCTTCCCCAGGTCAGTTGAGTATAGGTCGCCATCCTGTCTGCTTCCTCAGAAACTGGCCTCCATCAGCTGTGCCATTGCTGATTTGATCGCACTCTCTTAGGAGGAGACCAGAAAGAAGGGAAGTAGTGAGATGTGAGTGACCCAAGATGGATGGATAGATGGATGGATAGATGGATGGATAGATGGATGGATAGATGGATGGATAGATAGATGGATAGATAGATGGATAGATGGATGGATAGATAGATGGATAGATAGATGGATAGATAGATGGATAGATGAATGGATAGATGGATGGATAGATAGATGGATAGATGGATAGATGGATGGATAGATGGATGGATAGATAGATGGATAGATAGATGGACAGATAGATGGATAGATGGATGGATAGATAGATGGATAGATAGATGGATAGATGGATGGATAGATAGATGGATAGATAGATGGATAGATAGATGGATAGATGAATGGATAGATGGATGGATAGATAGATGGATAGATGGATAGATGGATGGATAGATGGATGGATAGATAGATGGATAGATAGATGGACAGATAGATGGATAGATGGATGGATAGACAGATGGATAGATAGATGGATAGATGGATGGATAGATAGATGGATAGATAGATGGATAGATGGATGGATAGACAGATGGATAGATGGATAGATAGATAGATGGATAGATAGATGGATAGATAGATGGATAGATAGATGGATAGATAGATAGATAGATAGATAGATAGATAGATAGATAGATAGATAGATGGATGGATGGATGGATGGATGGATGGATGGATGGATAGATAGATAGATAGATAGATAGATAGATAGATAGATAGATAGATAGGTAGATGTATATACACAGCCATATGCTGGGTTAATAGTGGTGTCATCACTTTACCAGAGATGATTGCTTCTTCTGTTGATATGGGGCTTGGCAAATTCTGTTAGTTTCTCTTTTCCATTTAGTTCTCAAACTTTGAACTGGTAGTGTAGGTAGGTGGTTTATTTCAGATTACTGTTCCCATTCTGGAAGTCACTCCTGAAACCAGCCAGCAACTCTGCACAGTCGTTTCTAAGTCTTTTCAAGTGAACTTTCTCCAGTGTGATGTCTGTTTACTACCAAGACTCTAAACAGATTCTGAGGTTACTCTAACCTGCATCTTGAGCTCCTATATGCCTCCTGAGGCAATTAAAACTAACTACTGTGCATCCTAGTTTTCCTTTGGACTTTCTGTGGATATTTAAAAACGAGCATGGACATATGAATACATTGATTTCTCTTTCTCTGTACATATGTTTTGCTTTTATTTTTAAATATATATTGGATAGAAACAGAGGGGAGTGGGGAGATAGGAAGGAGACAGACAGATTTTGCGAGTGCTTTACTACTCACAAAGCTTCCTTTTGCAGGCTGGGATCGTGGCCTTAAGCCTGGGTCCTTGCGCATTGTAACGCGTGTAACTCAACAAGGTGTGGCCCTGCCCATCCTCAGGTCATGTTTTGTCCCTCCAGGATCATTGCTGGGGCTCAGTGCCAGCACTGTGAATTTTGCTCTCTGGGTGCCTCCCCCCACTGCCCCCACAGGACAGAGACAAAATTAGAGGGAAGAGGGAGATAGTGAGTGAGAGAAAGACACCTGCAGACTTGCTTCACTGCTTGTGAAGTATCCCGACTGCAGGTGGGGAGCCAGGGACTCGAATCCAGGTCCTAGTGGGTGTTCTGCATAGTACTATTGGCTACACCGGTGCTCCACCACCAGCCCCCCTCCCCCTGTCCCATGTCATTGCTATGTGAAGATTCAATAATTTATTCATGGAAGAAAGGAAGCGAGAAGGGGAGAGAGAGAATGGTACTCTGCATATGAAATATTGGGGATCGAAACAGAGACTTCATGCTTGCAAATTAGGCCCCGTATCCAAGGCACCATCTCCTGGCCCACAGCATTCCTCTTTGAGGAGCTCAGGTTTTCAATCAAAAACCTGGAAGACACATCTAAGCTTTCTCTTTCCTCTAATTATCTCATTCAATGAAATACTCAGCTTTCACCAACTCTTCTCTAGCTACTGATTCAGTCACTCCCCCGTTCTTGCCATCTCTATGCTAAACCAGACTACCTTCAAATATGTCTGAGATCCTGGACATTCACATTTTCCGTAAGACTCTACAGCACTCTTTCTAAAAAGGAAATCTCATGAAGCCAAAACTCTATTTTCAAACCCTCAATGAACATTGTTGCCTTCAGATAAACCTTTACCAGAGTTGTAGGATTACCCACGACTTGATCCGTGTCAAATAGGGCACTCAGTATAGCTTGTTATAATTTGTTCAATGCCAGCCTGCCTCCAATAGAGTAAAGGTCTACATAACTGGTGTTATGAGTCGAACTGTATCTCTCTGAAACAATGGAGATTTAATTTAATTTAATGTTGAAGGACTAATTCCCTGTACTTGATTTTGCTGGGTAAGAGAGCTATCAAAGCTATAATTAGTTGGGATCATGGGTTCCCAGTCTGAATGATATCTTTATAAAAAGGAGAAACTGCACACAAGCATAGACTCATGCACAAAAAGCAATGAGAAAGAGGGAGAAGACAGACATTTACAAACCAAGGACAGAGCTTGGAACAAATGCTTCCCTTAAAGTCTCCAGATGAAATCAGCACTGTTGAAACCTTCATTGCAAAGTCACAGCCTTCACAACTAAGGGAGAATATGTTTCAGTGGTTGAAGGCACCTATATGTGAATCTGTTAGAGCAAGCTTAGTGAACTAATACTACAAGGCCCGGCTTCAAACACAGACAGAATAATTGCTGAATGGGTGAATGGGTTGTAAAATAAAACTGCATATTGGGCAGATAGGTTAGACTAATATGATGCAACTTAATAAAGTATCAGGACGATCTCATTATTCCAAGTTGAAAATCAAAGGATGATATTTTAATCAGGCCTCATCAATATAAAAATTAATTCATCAAGCAGGAAATGGAGTAAATATTCCACCAGAACACAAATACTAAGGATCATTACTCAGCTAAAATAATAACAGTGGCAAATTTATCATATTCCATTCATAAGCCCTTCATTCAGTTAAGTGACTAACAGAGAGGGTCCTTATTGTCATGGGGGGGGGGGACTGAATAGGCCCTGTGTCATTTTTATTTATACAAGTGGCATCTGACAAAGGATAGTGTTTAATGGCTACTTTGGGTTTACCAGTTCACAAGTCAAGTGAGATTTTCATCTCCTACAGAAGAGTACATCAGGAATAAGGTTGGGGAGTCATGCTAAATCCCATAAATTTGGGGGCAGTGAGAGGAGAGAGAGAGAGAGAGAGAGAGAGAGAGAGAGAAAGAGAGGGAGGGAGAGGAAGAGGGAGGGGGGGAGGGGGAGAGAGAGAGAGAGAGAGAACACACCTCAGTGGTCTAAGCATGGGCATTTGGTAAGTCACTGCTGTAACATCTCCCAGCCCCTTAAACTCAATATCACAAGTTAAAGTTAGTCAGTTTCTTGGAGAGCAGAGCCTCCTTGCCATTAGGGGCATCAGAGGTTGTTATTTCACAAATGGGATAGTCCTTTTTAATTAAATAAAGACTGGGCATGATGAGGAATGTTTAATATATTCTGAATTGGTTTATATTCTGAATGGTTATGTCAAGGAACATCAGCAGCCTAACAAAACACATTAGCAGTGAGTTTCCATTTTGTGACACAGGTGATCTCTTTCAGTATTGATTCTTTTTTTAAAGAACATTTATTATCTATTGGACAGAAGTAGAGAGAATTCAAGAGAGCAGTAGAACGTGGAAAGAGGTTTGTAGCATTGCATCACTGCTCGTGAAGACATACCCCTGCATGTGGGGACTGGGGCTTGAACCTGAGTCTGTGAGCTCAACAAGTTGCACCACTGCTTAGCCACCTCAGCAGTGTTTCTTTAAAGTCAGTTATATGATGTCAACAGACAGCTTATGAGAGATATTACCAGGCTAATGCCTTCAAAGAATTGGAAACATTTGAATTCAGAATTTCTTTGTTCCTAACTAATGTTTTCTATATCCACAGCACAAAACAAGCCTTTTAAGTTCATGTGATGTTTATCATGTCATGCTAGGATAATTCTATAACCCTTATGTCCTCCACAAAGAGAAGCAAAGTGATCTGAACTTTCTTTAAATAATAAATCTGTTCAAACATGTAGCCAACTCTCAAGCAGAGAGATCCTCACACATTGGCATATTCTGTGCGTTAAGTTCTGTCATCATATCTGAAGTAGAATTATTTCTTCCTAATATGTTATTGAAGTCATAATTTTTCACTTCTTGAGAATGAAAGATCATACCTTTACATGTCTTTAGGTAGACACTGCAATAATTTTAAAACAATATAAAAGTCAACAGTGAAAGGGATATATATATATATATATATATATATATCTTTTGATTGAGTATCAAACCCTCAAAGGTTGCTCATTGGTTGACCAGCATCTCTCATATATTTTTTTAAATTTAATTATTTAATCAATTATTTATTTATTTATTTTGTTGCCCTTGTTTTTTGTTGTTGTTGTTGTTGTTGTAGTTATTATTGATGTCATTGTTGTTGGATAGGACAGAGAGAAATGGAGAGAGGAGGGGAAGACAGAGAGGGGGAGAGAAAGACAGACACCTGCAGACCTGCTTCACCACCTGTGAAGTGACTCCCCTGCAGGTGGGGAGCCGGGGGCTCGAACCGGGATCCTTACTCTGGTCCTTGTGCTTAGCGCCACCTGCGCTTAACCCGCTGCGCTACCGCCCGACTCCCATATATATTTTTTTTAAAGAAAAAATACTATGAGAAACACAAGCAATTTTCTCTCTTCCATGTTGGCTTCCAAAATAATGTCTTTATGGAGCCTGCAGGGAAGCTTGGGAGTTGGAACCCTTTTTTCAATTAGTAAAGGAAAATCAAAGAGAACTTCCAGTAGTGACTCAATTAATTCAAGTACAGCAGGGAGCACATTCTAATAGTTGGATTAAGAGGTGCAGGGAGAATTCTTCTAGCACATTTCCAACTCCAAGAAAAATGGGCTGGCCTGAGGCAATTCTAGTTGCCTACCTGTCCTTCAGGTTTCCCCACCACAAGTTTAAACAGATGAAATTCAGTGCAGCTCGGCCATGTGGCAAGTGTCCTGAATACTTACATATTCTAGCAGCACATGCGTAGAGAAGAGTTGAGGAGGGCTAAGACTGACAGTGCTACTAATTGCTAGTTGTGTCCTGCATTAAGATTGGGTTCCTTGGGAGCCAGGCGGTAGCACAGCGGGTTAAGTGCAGGTGTTACAAAGCTCAAGGCCCGGAACAAGGATCCCGGTTCGAGCCCCCGGCTCCCCACCTGTAGAGGAGTCGCTTCACAGGCGGTGAAGCAGGTCTGCAGGTGTCTTTCTCTCTCCCTCTCTGTCTTCCCCTCCTCTCTCCATTTCTCTCTGTCCTATCTAACAATGATGACATCAATAACAACAATAACTACAACAACAATAAAACAACAAAGGCAACAAAAGGGAAAATAATTTTTAAAATATGTAAAAAAATTGGGTTCCTCAGGGTCTTCCTGATGTCAAGAATGTTTTCAAATGTATCGTCATCCTCTGCTGTTTCCCTTTTTCAGGATGGGAAGCTATTTCTCAGTGTAGTCGAGAAAACTTTGATAGAATCCATTTCAGTCTGAAATATCTTTTGAAAGAGGCACTCATGCCTTGCAGGTCGACCTGGGCTGATTCCAAAAATCCTTGAGTAAGTATCCTCAGGCTGTGTGCGTGCATTTAAGCTTTTAGCTGATATTCCACTGAGTTAATTGTTTTCAGAAAAATGATCCTGACAGGATGGCAAAACTCCAAATAGCATCTCAGTTATCATTTGTGAGACCCGACGGGGGTTTGATGTTCCCACCACCCCTTCCTGGACCAGAGCCAGTTCTGACGTGGGCTGGGGCTCTCAGCTCAGAGACCAGGAGCCAAGGCTCGCATCAGCGGCATCCCAGAAGCAATATGGCATTGAGCTCCAGGTCATTCTTGGCAGTGCTTTGACCTTGCTGCCCCTTGACTTCTGAGAGATGCCTGTCTTCTGTTTCTTCCCAACACACAGAGTCAGCCAAACCAGGCACTGGAGCTGCTTTGTGAGTGCAAGCTCTTTTCAAAACAAAAACAAAATTCAATCAATCAATGATAAATAATAAAAACACTGAGTAACATCATTAGTTTGTGTTTGCTGCTCTGGAGAAAGCCACACATTGTTTCTGTGTGTGAAACTCAGCACCTGTACTTGCCTCAAGAACATGTCTCATCTTTCCATTTCCATCAATCCCAACCCTAAAGAGGGAAAGCTTTCCTCAGAAGCCTTTCCAGCTCCCTCGGTCTGTCAAGACTTCCCTCACTTCACCCAGTGTAATTTCTGGAATCCATTTTCAATGTAAGTTGAGAGGGCCAGGGCTTGTTCGCAGGTAGATCTTCCTGGGCGGAAACCAGCCTGGGCGGGTGATAGGAATTTCTCTGTAAGATGAGAAATACGTGACAGAAGCAGCCTCTCAAGGAGTTTGTAACACACGGAGAGGAGAGAAATTGGTCTATAGCTGGCGGCCAATGTTGGGTCTTTCTTTGGTTTCAAAACCGCTATAATCTTCGCACGACGCCAAACTTTGGGCATAGACTCAGATTCCAAGATGTGGGACAGGAATGAAGCGAGCCACTTCTTTGCCGCGGGGCCCATGTTAAGAATGAGTTCTGGGGTGATGTTATCATAGCCAGCAGCTGTTCCCGGTTTAACCCTCTTCAAAGCGTCTTCCAGTTCAGACAGTGTAAAGGGAGAGAGTTTTGGAGATGGACAAGATAACCGGAAGTGGGATGACCATTCATGGGAAATTTCTCTTTTCCAGACTGGGTCGATCTTAGCACATCCAACTTGAGTTAGGTGACTGGCCACTGAGTTTGGAGATACGGGAGGGGGTTGGCTACCGGCACCCAGTCTGTGAAGAAGCTTCCAGGCCTTCCTACTTGAGTGGGTGAAGTTCAGACTTTCCGTGAGTTGTTGTTCCAGAAGAATTTAAAGACGGGTGCTGTCTTTGTTGATCTCACAGCAGCCTATGACACGGTCTGGCACCGTGGTCTCCTGGTCAAGATCTCAAGATGCCTGCCTCCATGGGTGGCCAACAGTTTATCGTTTCTTCTCCAAAACAGAAGATTCCGGGTACATCTGGGTGACAAGTCTAGCAGATGGAGACTTGTCTCAAGTGGCCTCCCCCAGGGCTCTGTTCTGGCTCCTACGCTATTTAATATTTACATCAATGACCTCCCAGAAACTTCTTCAAGGAAGTTCATCTACGCCGATGACATCTGCTGTGCAACTCAGGCATCCAAGTTTGACATCCTCGAGGAAACACTCACGAAAGACATGTCTCTGATATCTGATTACTGTAAAAAATGGCGACTAATCCCTAGCACTGCTAAAATGGTATCATCTGTTTTCCATCTACACCATGCCTCGGCCTCGCGTGAGCTTAATGTGCAGCTTGGCGATACGAGAATCCGGCATGAAGCCCAGTCAGTCTATCTTGGTGTTACTCTCAATCGCACCCTGTCATTTCACAAACATCTCATAAAAACTGCAGCAAAGGTGGGCGCGAGGAATCACATCATTGCAAGACTGGCCAGCTCCTCATGGGGCGCGAGCGCTTCCACACTACGATCATCCTCTCTGGCATTCTGCTATTCCACTGCAGAATACTGTGCCCCAGTATGGTTCCACTTGGTTGATTCCAAATTATATTCCTCCATGAGGATAATTTCTGGAACCATCCGTTCCACCCTGGTTCCATGGCTGCCAGTTCTTAGCAACATCGCCCCACCAGATATTCGTCGGGATGCGGCATCATCTAAGTTCATTTCCCACGTCTATGCTCGACCGGACCTGCCAATATACGCGGATATCTTCGCCCACCCTGTTCAACGCTTGACGTCTCGTCACCCAATCTGGTCCCCTACGCCTACACTGAACTTCTCTGTTCCAGACTCTTGGAAACCAAGTTGGCAGTCATCTGAGGTAAAAAACAAACACCTCATCACAGACCCCTGCAAGCGTCAACCCGGCTTTGACCTGGCACGTTATGATCGGGCCCTCCTCAATCGCTATTGAACAGGCCATGGCCTGTGCGCCGCTATGTTCCATCGCTGGGGAGCCAGAGACGACCCGAACTGCCCCCGTGGCTCCAGACAGACTATGACCCA